>NC_083469.1:15653690-15953690 GCF_030014155.1 Tachysurus vachellii
GGACATGTGTCCACAACATCACGTTGCGAAACATATCCCTGAGAGTCTTTGATGTGAAACTCACTCAACCAATTTAATGATCTTTCTCTGCAGCCTTTTTGGGAAATTCAAAGTACTTTTCTTTTATTTAGCCATATTTTATAATACTGAATACAAATGCATATATTCAGACATTCATACAAGTTAAGAAAGAGAGACTGGTTCAAGTGGAGAGCTGAGAGTCTGTCTCAGCTTGATTTCATGTCTTTGGATGTGTGCGAGAGCCAGTAAGAGATGTGCTTTTGTTAATTTAGTATATGTATGTGTGTGTGCGTGTGTGTGTGTGTGTGTGCGTGTCAGCAAGCTTTGAAAGGCAAGCCCGCTGGCTGAATGCTGTGTGGAGCTTGAGTGAGACATGCACAATCAGTTCCACTCTTTAAATCTCCCTCTGAAGCATATCAAACGCCACAGCCCTGCCTTCATCAGTTAGTGGGCTGTGATAGGTTACACAACTTCAGCAAAATCAGCCCATAATCAATGAGAAAGAAGATGGAGCCACTTTTTTTAAACCTTTCTTTCTTTTTTAAATTCCTCACCCTGTGTATAAAAAATGTTTTCATTCTCTCTCCTTTCCCCTTTCCTGTGATGTCTCTGTTTTTCTAAGTCGATTGTCTTCTGTCTCAAGGTTCCACATTAAGTAATTATAAAAACATTTCAAAAGTTTGAAGAACTAAGCACATACCCTGTAACACAAAGTGGTCATTACTTCTACATCTAATTTCCTTCCAGTGAAGAGGAGTGGAAAACGTTAACGTCTATGTCAAGTGACATGATCCACTGAGCACATTAAACATAACACACTGTCTATGAAAAATTAACGCTGTAGAATGTACACATTCAGAAAGTGACATTTGACAGGTAAAGGCTTGATATTACACTAATATGGGCTCGTTTTTACATGTCCAATATCCTGAGATAAAAACTGGAACTGATCTGCCTAATGAGATAAATAATAAATGAGATGAATCTTTGGACATCTTAGAGCAGTGTGTACACAAAATGTAATACACATTATAAACTGCAGAGTGTTTTCCCCCCAAATCCTCACCTCTAAAATCGTTGTTTTACAATGATTATGAAAATGATGATACATAGAATATAAATCAATGTACATCATCAACCCTTGTTTCCTAAATAAAAAAAAGTGGAAAAAGCAAACTCACAAACTGTGCAGTTATAGGATAAACTTTTATGAGCTTCTATAAACTTCTTTTACTAAAAGATGCAAAATAAAGAAGCTATGTTTAGGTTATGTACGTTATGTACTATATATATTTATATCTATATCTATCTATCTATCTATCTATCTATCTATCTATCTATCTATATATATATATATATATATATATATATATATATATATATATATATATATTTTTTTTTTTTTTTTATTAGGATACTACTAATGAAGGTGATATTTTTGTAAATACCTAAAAATATTTACTTTAACCTTTATATCAAGGTTTTAATATCATATTCATATATCTAAATACCTAAAAAAAATTACTTGTAATTTCATATCTACAGTATGCACTTATGTTTATAATCAAAATTCATTAAATTCGTAGCTGATGAAGTAAAACCATACTACTGGTTCAATATGCTAAAAAAGGCTTCCTTTTTTTGCTGTTTTCTTTAAACATGCAACTCAACAAACCAGTAGATGTCCATAAATCTAAACTCCTAAAAGGATTGGAAAAAATGTGTGTGTGTCTATCTATGATTTTCAATGTAATAATATTCAGTTAGTAAGAAAGACCTTTTTATTAGCACACGTAACAGGTTGTATAACTGTCAAAAGGTCTTATGAGGAATTACATGTGTTTCTTGAAGGTCAGCAAATGCACATGGTATGTCACAAGAGATCAACATATTTGAATTTTCTAGAAATCCCTTTAGAACAAAGGCATCACTGACAGGAGGAATGTGCCAGGCCACCAGGACTTGTTGCCACCTCCAATCTCACCTCCCGCACTGAACCTAACC
Source organism: Tachysurus vachellii (assembly GCF_030014155.1). Taxonomy (NCBI): domain Eukaryota; kingdom Metazoa; phylum Chordata; class Actinopteri; order Siluriformes; family Bagridae; genus Tachysurus; species Tachysurus vachellii. The sequence continues at coordinate 15,655,716 of NC_083469.1, forward strand.
AAGTGATTAGATGGGGATTAAAATATTTGCTGGGCAAATACCTGCTTTGGTCGTATGAATCAACTCTGAAATGAAATTCAAAGACACTCCTTGAACTCAAGTTAAATAACAAAAACACATATATCTTTCAATCCTCTAATACTACCATGCAATATACTGAAGCTGGGAAAAGATTTTAAATGTCCTTATTGTGTAACATGCGTAAATGTGTTTAGTTACAGATTAATGAAATTGATGGTCTTCATTTGTCATGATTCCTTCATATGAATCAATTAACCACAGTAAAAATTAAAATGTAGTTTACAAGTACAAGGTCAAAGGCATTTTTTCATACTTGTGAAGAATTTAATTTATTGTAAGTCCAATATTTACAAAGAAATATTGTTTTTGTAAGGAATTAAAGGTGTGTTGTTTTGATCTTTTTTCAAACCTGTAAGTAATCAAATCTGTTATGAACAAAACAAAACAATAAAATCATTAAATATGTAAATAAAGTGGAATTTTGGCTTTATATAAATGCATTAAGAAGGAAAACAGAAAAGCACCTGCCAAGTCCATTATGGCTTCATGGGCTGAAACAATGCTGACTGTTCATACACCAAAGTACACACTTTCCACAAGCTCAACCTCTGCTCACAAAACAATGCAGCCTGCAAAGTGTTTTCTGCCAGCTCGTGCTATTCCATTATTAAAGGAGCCTAACCCCTGCTACTCTGGCCTCTTATATTATTTTTAACCTCCAACAGTCATTTGGCACCAACATGTCTTTATTTTAGCCCCCTCCACCCCCACACACTCACACACCTTTTCAGTAAGCTGTACTCTTGTGCATAAGGCAGGTTGTGGAAGTAAAGGTTTAATTACTTTCTGCTAAATTAATTTGAGAGAAGAATGAAGTAGCTGGCGGTTGGTCTACAGAACAAAAGGTGGAGTGTGAGGGTTTGCCGTGTGTGGTGAGGCATGGGGCATGCGCTCTGACTCACACAGGTTTCAATTAAAGGAGACCCCCTCAGCAGTTTGGTCTGCTCGGTCTGCAAGCTCTAGCAAAACCCTCCAGAGTCTTAATGATGCCAGCCTGGTACACATCAATCACTGTCAGACAACAACCCGGCCCTACATTAACGTAACCTGCTGAGTTGCAGATTGGTTTTGGTTTTAAGGATATGCAAGTTAATGCTTAGTGTTGCACTTGACAAAAGCCTGTGTTAGTAAAACTATCATCAAGACTGGACCTTGTTAGGTTAGTAACAGCATGGTGTTAAATTTACATTTACTTTAATGCCATTGGCCAGACATTCTTATCCAGAGCATCTTACAGAAGTCTTTATAATAAACACATCCTCATACAGGTTGTCTAGGTCAGGGACTAAGTGTACTGTCAGTCTAAATCCCTGTTGGAGAGGTTAAGGATAGTATTAAAAAAACACACAAGACATTAATTTTATTTTTCCATAGAATAAGCTAAGTACTTCATGAAGAGTATGGTCTTAATTTATCATGTCTAAAACAACAAGCAATTCCAGTTCTGAACTATGATTGTAGAATATTGTTTATTTCTTTTTTATTTATTCAAATCCATGAAGGTACCATGAAGACTAAATCTATTAGGAAACAGTCATAGGATGCTGCAAGGATAGTGGGATGCCATCGTTGTTAAGAAAGGTTTCATGAATTTAGAAAACTTAAAGTGATAACATCTAGACCACTCTGGAACACTCTGAACAAATCTCTGGGCATATCTTTTTCAACCCAGTCTCACACAAAAAAAAAACATTTTGCATGCATTTTTTTCCAGCATCTTGTATATATTTAACATCAACATTCTGCTACAACCATATATAGAATAGCAGTGTATTAAATATTTTCTTGGATAATCCCCATATTTAACCAAGTTAACCTCTACCATTACACATTATTTGTTATTGTCATCTTTTAATCATTTTTTATTAGCCACGTTGTTGGTTCTGTGTTCTTGTAGCTATAGTTTCTGGTCTGAAATCAGCCTCTGGACAAGTCTCTTGAGTCTTTTATATGGTCAGTCTTTAATACAGACAGTATTTCAAACCACTTTTAGATATTTTCAAGTGAGCTGAATCATTCTCACTTTTTACCTGTTCTGAGTTTATACCTCAGCTTTTAATTGCCTTATTTATTTTACTCACCATTTATTTTTGTATCTCTGTGTGTTAATTACATATAATCTTGTTTTGTCGGAAAAAACAGCTAAAAGATTTAGTAGAGCTGAAAAGCACACAGAAAACATGTAACACTACAGGAAGTAGCAGAATTTCAATTGTAATGAACATTTTTACAAAAGAATAGTGAGCTTTAGGTTGATGACTGCTTCTCACATAACAGATATCACTAGCATATTCCTAGTAATTGTACATTGTAATAAATATATAGAAAATAGGATAATAATAAATAATAGGATACTCCTCCCAGAAATATTTTGAAATAATTTCAAGTTATAATGGCCAAACACTATATGCTTTTAAAATGTATTTTTATCTAGCAGATTGTTCAGCTTTAATATAGAATGCTTCTGTATATTCACAGCCATATGTCACAGAAGTGTCTGCCGAGACAAGTTTATTGTAGGTGTGAGAAATGGTGCCTGCAGTGAGGTATGTGCATTATATCACCTTAACATAGAATAGCTCTGCAGCATCAGTGTAATGGTATATATAATACGTATAAATATAAACACTTCACTACATAAACTGGTGTATATCAATTTGTTAATGAAAAACAATAGATTAATTGCACTTTAAAACTGTACTTAACAGTAACTAAAGTGATATAAAAGAGGGACAACAGAAGTGGAACAAGAGTTTGTGTGCAGTGGGAATGATTGTGGGGTGTCTGACTGTGGGTGGTATGAGGAGCAGCCTTGCTAATCTGCTGTGCTTCACTACACCCAAAACAAGGATTATACACCATGGTCAGGCCTCATGACCAGACACTGCTGTAACAATCACACATGCACACACAAGTTTGGTCTCTATTAAATTGATTTTTGAAATAAGAAGAAAACAAACAAACAAATAAATAAATAAATTTCTAGTTCTACACTTTGAAATACATTTGAAAGAAATGTCCCATGCATTCTCTCATCTCTCTTACAGTTAATTTGTTGTGCTAATAGCACAATTAAGAAGTGACTTTTCATGAGGGGAAAAAAGCTGCTTGTGCTCCAACTCACATTGAAGGTGCAGGTTGTGAGGGAAACAGCTGCCAAAGAGCCGTGACTCCAGAAAGACTGAAATCCTCCCTGTCTGTGAGCTCTGTAAATATTCATGAGGATTTGGGGGGTATAAATATCAGAGGTGTTCACACTGCCACAACACTTCCTATCTGAACAGGAGAGAAAAATGACTTAATGGGCTTATTATGAGGCACATTACATCAGCAATGCCCAATTAAAAATCTCTAAAAGAGGACTTGAGGAGGCTACAGCTCTAGGGACAAACTTCAAACAGTCTTCTGTAAGAGTTACAGTATAAAGAGTCAATCAAGGTCATTCCTTGAGTTTATGAGTTTGTGGTGTGTAGGCCATTGTTGCAAATGACATGTTGTCTCAATGAACGCTTTACCAAAATCCACCTTTACCACTGTTTTATATAGTTTGATACAGTCTGGTCTGTAAGTATTTGTACAGCGATACTTGTTTTGTCATTTTGCCTCCATACGCCACCACAGTGGATTCAAAATTAAGCAGTCAATATGTGAATAAAATGTAGATGTTCACCTTTAATTGCATTAAAAAAGTATTGTATTAACTGTCTTGTATATGCAGTCTCTCTATTTTCACAAATGCAATAGTAATTGGACAATTAAGAGTTGTTACTTGTTACCAGGTGTGGCTAGGTATTCCTTATTTCACAGCAAATAATAAAGTGGATTACAAGCCTAGCATCACAAGGAAGGAAGGAATAGGGGCATAGAAGCCTTTATTATCGCCACATATACATTACAGCGGAATTCTTTTCTTTACATATCCCAACTGAGGAGGTTGGGGTCGGGGTGCAGGGGCAGCTATGATACAGCACCCCTGGAGCAGGGAGGGTTGAGGGCACAACAGTGGCAGCTTGGCAGTGCTGGGGCTTGAAACCTGATCCCCCAATCAACAACCCAGAGCCTTAACCACTTTAGCCACCACTGCCCTGACAGCTAAGGTCAGGGCTGGTGTTTTTTCATTCTTAAACTTGATTTATATGATACCTAACAAAATTGATTAGCATTTACTTAAATTATTTTCGATTATTTATGAGATGGGTTTGAGAAATGCAAAGAAAACTATAATTTGGAAATTCCAACCTTCACGAAAACACCAATTCTAGTCTGAATTCACTTACTCTGAAACTCAGGACAGTCTCCTCAACCATGAGTTTGCAAGTGATGCCAAATCAACTTTGTCACTTTCAACATTAGCATCAAAGTAGCATTTTTTCCTTGAAATATATTTGTTGTATATACTGATGTATGTAGTCTCCTACATGCTATTGGAACAGTGAGACCACATTTGCTTTACTGTAGACAGAATACATTTGGTTTTAGGAGCAAAAAAATAATATGGGAAGAGAGGTTGTCCTTTGTTTTCTGGCATTTGTTTGTAGATGTGTTAAATGACATAGAACATAAATATTAAAACATGTGACTGGTGTTACTTGTTATACAAATGTTTCCTGATAGATTGTTTACACAATAAATAGCTCTGAATATCTACTCTTGGTTTTAGCATGCAGTTTCACCTATGAAGACTGCATTTGTTGTTAAAAATGATAAGCCAAGATGAAGCTCATAGAGCTGTCTATGAAAGAAAAGAAGTCCATTTTGAAGCTGAGAAAAGAGAGAAAATTAATCAGGGGCATTGCACCAGCACTGGGCACACAACAATTTAAAATTTTCTGACAAAGAATGAAGCCACTAGTGTTCTGAGCAACAGAACCTGAACACGTTGGCCAAGCAAAACAGCAACATCTGATGACAGAAACATCATGAGAGCTGTCGAGAAAAACCCCCAAACTCCAAAAAACCCTGTTCAAAGAAGAGAAGAATTATAAAGGCCATTCCACAAAATACAAATCTCTCAGCAGCAGTGAGAATCGGAAGACCAAACTGGAATCTCAAAGGTCCTGTAACCAACATCAACCTCTAACAAAGTAATTGAATTGCTAAAGTCTGGAGAAAGAAATGATCTGTTTATGATCCAAACCAAACAAGCTCATCTGTAAAATATGGTGGTGGTAGTGTCATTGCTTGGGTTTGCGTGGCTGCTTCTGTAATGGGCTCACTCATTATTAATGATGACTGAAGTCATGAAGTTTACAGCAACATTTTATCTGCCAAAATATAGAAAAGTGCATGAATTAGCAGGCACTTCATTATGCAGCAAAACAATGATCCAATACACACTGCCACCTCAACAAAGACATTTCACCCTTTGGTATATATACCAGGAATACCAGGAAATAAAAGCTAAAATCCTGAACTCTCATCTAATTTCTATCTTTTGATCTCAATCCCAAATGTATTTTGTGAATTGACATTCCATTAGTTTTGGAGTTGACTGTATTGTGTTGGATTAGGTGAACTGACATGCTATATCTATAGCACTAATTATAAGGTTCCCCGCATGAGAAGGGGCAATATAGATTATTTATCACAGTTAGTGGACTAGATTGTTGCAAACAACAGACAAAATGGCAGAGTCCTTGTTTTTTCCCCACTGTGTACCTTCTAATTCATCAAAAGTGAGGTAAACTTCTGAGTTCTGACTTCTCACAACAGAGATGACTTAAATGCAGCATAACTCTTTTAGGGACTTGTAGGAAACATCTAAAGCAGGTCATATGATTAAGTTAGTGAGAATAGGGCCATGATTGGTAGGGTGCATATAAAGGTAGTCCAATAGTGGTTGTGAAAGCAAACTCATGCTCTATCAGCCCCTGAAGGCATTTTGTAAGTTGTGTTGAATTTGACAAGGGCAGGCATGAGAGAGATGGGAGCAGAGATGTGGAGCAGTGATCTCATGATGAGTCTGATAGGGAGTGAAGATTGAACTCAGTTAGTAAACAGAAGCAAAGTAAGACATGAAGAAGATGGACTCAGGAGAATCAGGGAAAAAGGACAAGAATCTGCAGGTGCTAGCAGTGGGCGGCCCCTGAGGACTAGAAGAACCCTATTCTTGCAGGCCTTCCCTTGCTGGGTGCTGGTCCAGATGCATATGCAAGGAGAGACAATCGGGCAAGGCGGCAGGGTGGGCATGAAGGGAGGGAAATGAAGAAAGCGAGGGAGAGAGAGGGGGAAACAAGTACCATCCCTGCCGCTTTTTATCACAGCCATTGATCGTGGCATATGTGCATTGATCCAAGTCGACCATCTGCTAGAGTTAGATAAGCATGTGAGGGCCCAAGCATTGTACTGTCACTCAGAGAGAGACTGAAAGTGAGAGAGAGAGAGAGAGAGAGAGAGAGAGAGAGAGAGAGAGAGAGAGAGAGAGGGAGAGAGTGAGAGGGAGAGAGTGTGTGTGAGAGAGAGAGAGAGAGAGAGAGAGAGAGAGAGAGAGAGAGAGATTAAGAAACAACATAGTGAAACCGAGCAAAAGATAGAGAGAGAAAATGTTAGAGACAGAGGCATTAATAGAGCTAGAAGAGAACAGGAGAAAGTGAGGAGAGTGATGATGACGGTGGGGAGGGATAGAAGGAAGGATGGGAAGAAGAAAGAGGGGGGTTTGGTTTTGCTGCAGGGAATTACGAGGCCAGGATTAGCCTCTTCACTCCCAGGAAACTGAATTTTAAATGGCTGTCTCCTGGCTCCCTTTCACACAGATTTACAGACCCCCCCCCTTTCCAACATAGATGTTTTTCTCTATATTTCCACAGCTATGTATTTCATCAGATTTGTCACTGTATATATGTCCCTAGTGGTGGAATGAGGAGAGGCACAAATACCTCAAAGTCCCAATGAATAATCTCTTTCTCTCACTTAGGCCTAAATCCCATTCCCATTATCATCATCTTTCTCCTCAATGTCCTATAATGTTGGTTTCTTCACAACTATCAGCAAAAAATCACTTTTCCTCAGTTTGCTATCCCCTTACTTTGCTCAGAGTCTGTGTTACCAAAGACCAACCACATTGATTGCTCACATAACCTATTGGCCTCTTGAAAATATTACAAAGTGCTGTACAAAATGCTAGTATATGACTTAAAATAAATCAAAAGTCTTGACTAATTATGTTTTTAACTTGCTTAATGATCTGCAATAATGTGATGCCCAAAGGCATCATATACAGAATGTTTTATTTGTAAATGTCAATAAATTTTTGTTTTTCCCAAATCTTTTGCAAATGAACAACTACTACAAAATTGCACATAACTGTTTTACAGGATAAATAGGCCAAGTGACACCAAGTAGCATGTACACATTGGCATGTTATGGGCTTTGCAATGTTGGTCATTTGGTAGTTTGTCATTTTCCCCTTGTTGTGGAGTCTTACTTGTGGGGTGAAGGTTTGAGTATATAGGGGAGTCCCATGGGTACCCTATTGCCAATAAGTCCACAAAAGAGCAACAAGAGCATGTGGGGAAGACACAAGGTTCTCTGCCACCCATACCTCCGTCTTCTGTCCTGCTATCTTTCACTCCATTCTTCTGTGTTGTGGCAACTTTCATTTCACTCCATTTTCCTCTTTAGAGCATGCACATTGGGGTCCGACTCCCAGTCAGGACTGTGCCATTGTTGAGGTGTACAGGGGAGGAGAGGTTCCATTGGGTATGTGAGGATTAGCGGGGCCGGTTGGATCATCTTACAGCCGCCAACACCCCTCCCGAACAGACCTGCGGACAATGGGGATTAAACTTCTCTTATTCTTTCCACGAATCAACGGGATGACAAAGACGGTATTCCTCTGGGCCTTTTAACACTGGGCTGCACAGCTGAAGTTACGGTCGGGGGTGGCTGGGGATTGCATTTGGAAAGTGAAGGGGGGCACATTGAAAATTAATCCTATGGAATTTTCTCCCTCACCTCTCCTTCTTCGCATCCTTGCAAATGAAGCTCTGTGGCTCTACTGCAATGTTTATTGTTTGTTTTTGTTTTTTGCTAACAGCACAACACACTCTCTCATGTCAGTCAATAACACCTTTTATTAGAGAAGCAAGCTGTTACCAAAGAGGCTCTAAATGCTGATAAAAATCGATGTTGAGTATAGTTGTCAATAATCACTTTCAGAGAAGTTGATCCTGATAGTGTTAATTATGTGTCCTATACCCCAGTTTCCCGCTGGACATCCACTTAGATCAAATCAGCATATGATTAGAGTCCCCATACATGCGTGATGAACCATTTGAGCACCTCCCACATAACTTCCACCTAATTTCAGCTCACTCACACTTTATTAGAATTTAACTATGGCACTCTGTATTGAAATAATACATTGACAATACACCTCTGATGAGTGTGAGTCATCAGATATAAGTAATAGATAAAAAAGTGAGAATAATTACATTCTAGTCTATATTTCAGCGTATAAAGCCACCTGAGATATTATCCACAGTTACATCAAGCCTCAAATCTCCTTTTACAAATACTTTTGCTCACTAATTGAAGTTTTTGTATTTAAATGCATCCTTCTGAACATGATTCCCATTTGTAGTTCCTCTGTACATTCTATATTTAGCACCAACATATTTTAAACATGTTAACTTGAATATAACTGGTTTATTTACTTGTTCATTTACCTCTTTTTGTAGACACATTGAGCATTGCTCAGTTCAGACACAGACACAACATTATTCTCTTCTTCTCTTCTCTGCAAATGCTATCGTACTTGCAAGACACACAATGATGCAGTACAAAGTGGAAAGTATTTTCAGAAATGTTGTAAATTCTTTAGGCTACTTTCTGTTTTTTGTTTTGTTTTGTTTTCAACTATTGTCTTTCTGGGGGGTTTTTTGTTCGTTTTTTAAATACCCACATTACCATGTGGTGCTACCATGGTTACTATGCATGTTTTTTTTAGGTGTTTTTATGTCCCTTAATTAAATTTCATTTATTTTCAAAGACTTTTAAACAGAAGAAGCTAAATTAAATACAATTTTCAGCCTACTCCTTTCAGAAAAGACACACCAACCTAACACTAATTATGCTTAAATTTTATACACCTGCCATGTAATGACTGTGTTATTTTTTTCACATGTGACAGATTCAGATGATTCATTCATTTTCACATGTGATCTTATTACACAGTTCTTTTGACATGTAGGGTATGTGATTTTATTTTTCACATGATTAAAGTCATGTATTTCATATTATATATCATATTATTCACCTGATGTGGATTTATTCAAGTTCACGTGCAAACTCAGCACCTTCTCACGTTTTTCCACATAATCAAATATTATAAATATAATCAAGATGAAATGTATATGACTTTTCTTAAGGGAGACTTGTAAGGGACTGTCAGGAAAGACAGGGGGTTGTGATTTGGAAATTATAAGGTGCAATATCTAGTGTCCTTGGAGTAGAAAGAAAGCTCATCCTTGTTGTATATATTTTTTCTCTACTCTCTCTTTCAAATACCTCCATTTCATCCTCCTTTCTACTATGCACTCTTACCAGGCAGACTTGTAATCCTAAAGACAAAAGTGGCTAAATTGTATTTTGCTGTTTTAACACATTAATACATTTATTACATTAACTACATATTTACTTCATGTCAACATGGTCATAAAATTCTAAAACTTACACAATGAAAGTAATAATAAATCCTGACAGAGACAAAACAGAATTTCCTCATGTCCATTAAGCTTACACAAACATGCTTGTCACATAAAGCTCACAATTTTCCTGAGTTTTGTCTAGGCCATTTCCGTCAGATAATAAATTCTAAAAAGATCATACATTTCTCAGATGAGGGAGCTAATTTAAAAGGTGGCAATGAGATTTTGATCTAAAATTTGCCACATTGCCTCTTTTGTATTCTGTACATGAAACTCTGATACAGGCTGAATTTAAATTGGCTTCAGAGAGATGCACTGGAGGAACCTAGTGCTGTATTTGCAGTGACAAACAAAGGGCAACTTCAAGTTTTAAATATTAATAGGCTATAATCTCTGCTAATAATAATAAGGCAGGTTATTCATGCTAAAACAGCACTGGGTCTACTGAGTTGTATGTAAAATTGAGATCACTTGTATATACGTTGTAGCTGCAGAACGTCACTATGTCAAATAATAAACTTTAAAATACTGAACAGTACACAAAGACAGACAGAGAGAAAGACAGCGAGAGAGAGAGAGAGAGAGAGAGAGAGAGAGAGAGAGAGCGTCTTCTTCTAATTCAGATGAAACCTTCTTCTCTGCCTTTGCTTAGCCAGGCACTCATAATCGAATCTCAGGTCAGGATTAATTTTAGCAGCCACACTTGACTCGGTCAAAAACAACTATTACAGAGATTCAATGTTTTTTTACACAGCACTTCACATTGATTAGGCAATGTGCGGCCAGGAGAAATTGTATTGGATTCTAGATCACTGTTATTTGCATCAAAAAAAGGAGCCCGCTGCCTGGGGACACTGCCTGCCCAGACACCGGTGGAGTGGAACAAGAAAGAAATAACGGTGGCCTGGTGTTCTGTAAAGCTTGTAATGATAGACACCAGTACAGAGCTGAACATGTCTGATCATTATCTGCTATTTATTCAGGCTTTCAAAATGAACTACAATAGAGTTGTATTATTTTGTTGTTCCAACATGTGACCTATTATATTCATAAAAATGTTTTAATATGAAAATATCCACCCAAGATAGAACCAAACTCTGTTGGCTTACTTTAATCAAAATTCATGCAGAAAAAAAGTTGTATGTTTAGTATTTTTTTTATTCCTTGAATTGGCCCTGAAGTACCAATTTAACCAATAAAAACAAATATTACTTTAGATCTTTAATTTATGACTTATACATTTACTGATTTAGTAAACAAAAAAAATAATAAAAATAATTCCAAAAACATGAAAAAATCATTGAATTAGCCTCCAAAAAAAACAAAAGAAATTGTGAAAATTGTGAAAAAAAATGGATTCTTCAAAATTTTAAAAATTACAGTGTATCTGAGACTATTTGTGTATTTTTAAAAAGCAAAGGGTTGTGACACCAAGCAGTGCCTTTATGTAGTTTACCATTTCTTGCTAGTATATTAGTTCTTATGCAGAAAAATTTCATTTAATTATTTCTGAAGGTATCTTACAGTATTTCCTTGCACATACCTAGGACTTTTGCACAGCACTGTATAACATCAGTTTGGGAAATTGACCTTTTGTATCAGCCTGTTTTTGAATGTTTAAGAGGAAGAAAAGAGGTATCAATCGATCAATCGATACAAATCGATACAAATCAATACTGTTTTAAGCTTGTCATTTTTTGAATACTTTGTCTAAATGTTTGAAATTGTAATTTTAAAAAGAGATAGAATGTTAGTAGTAAACGAATATAAAACACTGAGGCACAGCAGCTAAACAGGCTGAGAAAGGTGACAGTGAGAAACCGCAGGGGCAAGACGAACATAGGGGGTTGAGGAAAGTGGACTGAATGATGTAAGGAAGGCTGGTATGAGAAAAAAACTTTTTTCTTTTCGGAGTGAAAGGGCACGAAACGTCTTGTCTGCCTCCTCCTGAAGCGCTGTCAAAGTGGATCAGTGCTGAGAGCTGCTGATGGCCGTTCATTGCCCAGACTCTACTTGTGGACAATAGAATGTGCTGTGAGCTGTTACCACACACACACACACACACACACACACACACACACATACACATGCACACACCACAAGGCCTACATTGAATTATTGCTCTTTAAAACAGGCCTTTCAAAACAAGGAGGAAAACAAATTCCCTCAGACACAAGCGCATACTGAACTACATTTTTAATTAGATCACCTTTATATAAAGTCGAGGTAAGAATATTTGTACAGAATATATATTAAAATGTGGGAAAGTGTAACAAATGTATATGCAAGCAGATGTCCTTTTACGTTCAGTCCAATAAAGGAAGCTGAAGCATAACCAGAATCATCCTCAGACCTCAGCAGATGAATCGCTTCAAGTTCAAAACAATCGTAATTGAATACAGAGTCTCTTACTGCTTTGAAGGCAACCCAAATTGGCTCACAATATGTGTGAGGTAAAATGCCTTGAGCCCCAAAGCCCCCTGACTCTGAACCTGTAAAGGGCCTTGAATAGGAAAGCCTCAAATCATGTTGTCGAACAAATCTGGTATTAAAAGGAGGAAGAGAAGACTTTGCCCCAATTTACCGTCCCTGAAGACTTTACTTAAGCTAGTTACTCTGGAGCTTAGGTGGAGATGTGGGGGCTGTGTGTGTGTGTGTGTGTGTGTGTGTGTGTGTGTGTGTGTGTGTGTGTGTGTGTGTGTGTGTCTGTGTGTGTGTGTGTCTGTGTGTGTGTGTCTGTGTATAAATCCCTCTTCACATAGTAGGGTCTGGGAGAAAGGGCCATTGGTCGCCAGACTCTCACTCTCTGACACTCCTTCAACTTGAACCCCCTCCTACTGCCAAGCCTGTGTTTACCACCGCCAAACAATAGACCTGCTATTGGCAATTAAATGCCATTTGGGGATCCCTAGTGCAAGTTAATGGTATTACTGTTGCAATTCTTTCTCTGAATGGTACGAGGGATTTCTTTCTGCACCAATAAAACAGCTCACCGTCTTACCAGCATTACATAGCTTACCTTAGGCTTATGATTCACGCCTGCATGATTACCATTTGGCTGTTTCTTTACCAGCCTAGTCAGTGACTACCGAGGCTGTTTGTTGGATGATACAGACTCCCTCAAATAGTAATTAAAAACTACTAAGATTAGTATTATGTTTTGTTTTAACATTTAGTTCTGACATATATTGTATGGTCCCCGTGACCCGAGGTAGTTCGGATAAGCGGTAGAAGATGAATGAATGAATGAATGAATATATTGTATGGGTTTCAATATTCTATAATGTGCAGACCTAAAATTGTGTTGTTTTAAATAAGAAAAAAATATCTAAAAAAAAAAAGATTCTGCTAAACATTGATACAAGTTGCTAAGCCCAACAATGAAATCATTTACATAGTATTTTTAAGTATCTTCTAGAAAATCATGAATGATCCAAATGATCTATCAAAATGATGATATTTTGCAATGGAAATACAACAAATGCTATAATATAACACAGCGTAAAAGAATACAAAAGTGTAGTGAACATGAAAAATGAGCATAAAAATGAACAATGTCTGTTAAAGTGCCCCCACTTTGTTCACCCACTCTCCTTCTCTGTCCCTCCTCATTTGTTTGCTCAGAGATCCTGTTTAGTGTGTCGCCTTTTCCTCAGACAAGGAGCTTTGAGAGGAATATGAAAAGACAGATTTAAAGGTGAAAGGTGGTCAAGAGGAGAGGGGGTGTATACTATAACAGCTTTCTCAGTACATTATATATATTCCTCTTTTTAGGCAGAGGGGGAGAAGAGACATCTGTTAATATAAAAGTCTCTCATACCAAAGGTCAAGTTTCTAAGACCAGAAGATTTAATTTCACACAAGCTGAATTAAGTTAGTCTAAACAGATTAAAATAAATACTAACCCATAAAATGAAATTTCTCAAATAACTGATATCTATTAACCAAGTAAAACTAGAAACTGAAACAAAAAATCCCTGAGATTGTGCTGATGAGTAATGTGGAACTTTTTTGGAGTAAAGCTTCTCCAAAGCAGCAGAGTCTCATCAAAAAAGACCAATTAAGTAATGACATTCTGAGGGCGTAAGGATTTGGTGCCTGAGGTAACAGCACTTAAGTACACACACACACACACAAGGGGTTCTTGTGTAGCGTCTCAGCCCTAGGCACACTCAACTCTTGCACACTCCATGTAATTTCAGCTAATGAATTTGTTGACTAAAACTAGATCCCTGATATCCAAAGGCAAATTCCAGAAAATGTAATAGTGCTGAAATGTGTAAAATTAGCAAGGTCAGTTCTTTTATTTCTGGTCAAGAAATCAACTCCTGAATTTATACTTTTCTACTACTCTCTTCTGTAACATTGCAATTTAAACCATTCCATGCCAAGCTATGATCGTAATTAGCAACAACTTCCTCTTATTTACCTCTTTCATGCTTACCCCACCTTCTAATTAAGCTTGCAGTGATCCTTGGCTGAGGGGCTTCATGCGAGCGAGGAAAGAGAGAGAAAGAGACAGAAAGAGAGAGAGAGAGAGAGAGAGAGAGAGAGAGAGAGTAGAATCTGTTGGCCAGGGATTACAACCTTAAGCTTGGGCCACATCACAGGAATTCATCACTGCCCCCATCCTTCCAATTCTGGGCAATAGTGTAGCACACAGCTATTTCATCAATTAATTTGCTTTGTATATTAAGCAGCTCCTTCACTTGAGTCAAAGAGGATTTCCCTCTCACAGACAGCCACGGTAATGAGCAGTGTCAGAGGAGGTGACTGGTGTTAGTGTAGCAGACAAGCAAAAAGCACGGCAGCTATTGTAGCCTCCAGATCCCGCTAGTGCCCTTCACTTAAGAGATGCGCTTGAGCCAATATGCACTCAAGAGACCATTGCCCTTCTAAGGGCCTTTGTGATTGTTGCACAGAAGGATGCTTTAGATAATATGTAGAGGGACAATGTCTTTCATATGTCAAAGATAAATGATAATTAATACAGGATTATTATTATATATTCAGAATTTGAAAATGAACATGTTTCTAAAGACACAAATTCATAATGCACAGATTAATAGCACCTAATCTAAAGATACTACAAAACTGTTCTATAATATGTATAGTGTTGTATGTGTGAAAAAAAATTATTCTTTTTTTTAAAATTACGCCAAACTAGCCCAAGACAGCCTAGTCAGACTGAATTACTGCAAAAGAAAGTTACATAATTTAACTCTAAGACAGTAACAGTTTATGATATTTACCGGTTAATACCCACTAATACTCATCTTTGATGGTGTTAACCATCACTCAAAGACAACATCCCAAGGTACTTAATCTGTTTCACCAGTTGCAATGTGTCTACCCCCAGCTAAAGGGAGCATCTTACTCCTTTCCAGAAGAGAACAATTCTTTTGGAGCTGGTGATTTTCATCCCAGACACTTCATGTCAGATGTCCACTTCAGATGGTGCCAAGGAACAACATCGTCTGCAAATAAAATGGGGGGGTGCTTTTGTTTTTCATTAACAACTCCTGTCCATGAAAGCCACCAAATGTATGGACAAAGAGATACCCATAAAAGAATCTGACATTAAACAGTTTCATCTTAATGCCAGGAATTTGGACAAGATAAGTGTCACTGCACTCATACAAAGACCTGATCATGTAAAGAGCTACTGAGATACCCTACACCCCTGGAGTACATTCCAAAACAATGCCAATGCACGTCAATTTTAAACACATGTAGACTGGATTAGTGTACTCAAAAAAACCCTCATAAAATTGTGCAGATCCTTTGTTTCATGGCCTAGGTGAAACCCACATTGTTCCTCCTGTATACTATGAGAAAGACTTTCCTCTTCAAAACACTGGCATAGGCTTTTCCTGAGATGCTCAACTTTAATTGGGACATTCCCTGTGCTGCTCAATTTTAAAAAAAAAAAATATGGACCACCATCATAGTTTGCTAGATGCAAGAGGTGTGTTATAAACCTCTACCAAAATTTTGTCTACTGAAGTCAAAATTTTAATCTTTAAGACTCATCTACCCCTGCCACTATAGAGGATTTGGACTCCAAAACTTCAGTGGTGGCTTGCCCACAGGTAGTGATGGGGAATCTCACCACATATATCAGATATTCAAGTCCTTGTTAACTCTATACATTTTAAATTCTACACAAATTCTAAATTCAACTGTTATTTAAATGCTGTAAGACACTACTTCATTGACATTTCACCTTTGTAGATGTTGCACACTTGTACAACAGCTTGCACACTGCCCTACTTAGCTTCCACACAGTTATTATTGCACCAAAATGGGAAATGCCACATAAACCAATGAAAGCCCATTGCAGCGGGAATCACACTACCCAGTTTTTGGTCTATGAACATTTACTGTGTTGGTGATGCAGCAGACAGAACAATTGATGGGTTTGCCAGATTGGATTAGATTAAAAAAATACTCACTTTTTTTTGGATCGTATCGCAGAAACAGTGGGTGTGAGGCAGGAATATACCATGTCATATTTAGGGACACCAGTACATTGTAGGGAACTAAACTCAAAAACATTCACACCTAGGTCAAATTAGCATAGACAATCCATCTACTGGGAGGAAACCAGACAACCTGAGAGGAAAAATAATGAGAATATGATGAAAAAAAAACAATTAATCCAAGCTCAGGTTAAACCCATTCAATAATTCATCCCATTTACAATTACATAAAATATTGAAGTAAACCCTCTAACAGTTTATTAATGTTTGCTATGATTATCCTTACCAATCCTTATCCTTAGATGTTCCATATACATTTTCTCTAGATGTCACTGCACAAATTATGATCCAATAAACAAAAAAGAGATGTAGATTTTTAAATTTACATTTATATTTTACCAATAGGTTTTTTATCACATTGCAATGCTTAAGGCTATATCTACAATAATATTGTCCAACAGTGCAGCCTCATTTTATTATGGTTTATGGAGAACCAGATCCACTTCCTCTGTGTCTCTTTTTCTCTCTCAGGATAAAAGTGTGCTAGCCACTGGGTCCACTCTTGCTGAGAAGCAGGCCAGTGATTAGTGGGGCGGAAGGCCAGTACAGCCCCTTTCATTTGGGCCTAAAGTGGGGGGGGACACGGCGGTGTATCTGTGGCTGACAATGGCGATTACCTTCCCCTTTATCTGACCAAAGAAGGGGCTTTGAGAGAGCAATCTGAGGAGCGGAGGAAATGGCACGACACGGGATTAGCCACACAACAGGACGGTAAATTAAATGTTGGAGATGAAAGAATGAGCCTCTGACATGCATCAATAGAGAACATTGGCTGCATTCTAATAACGCAGAGGAAAGAAATACCTGCAGAGATTAGTGAGAGAGGGGGATGTATGCAATTGCATACTGTATACAGACAGTGATAACTGTGATTCTAAGTAAGTCTGTGTGTGTTTGTGTAATCAGTCCACTAGTGCTCACAAATGTTATTTCACACACACTTTTCTCTCTTCATTCAGAACAAAACCAAAAGGGTATGAATGGAGTACACTGATTTTCAGTGTGTCTTATGAAAAAATGGATTTTCAGTAGACTGGATTTAAAGATCAGTAAAACACTACCAGCTACATAACTATAACTTCTCTTATATATTATCTGTACGATTTTTAGAGGAGATGACGTTACAATTATTCATAAATGAGCACAAACACAATGTCTTTTTCTACTGCATCAGTCTGATATCTGATATACACTGTTATTGTTTAGAATAATACAGGACCACGGTTTTTATTTTTTATATTTTTGCTTGATTAATAATTAATTTTAAAAAGCATTTGTCTCTATTTTGTGCAATGTATAACAATTTTTTAATTATGCAGGTCATTTACTCATTTTGTGATAAATTCTACATTTTCACTTGCCACTGAGTGTGATAAATAAATATGGAAAATAAGGTCCATTTCTATTAAAAACAATCCAAAATAAATGGACTTCAGTCAAAGTCATTGAAAGTTATATGAAGTGATTAAACAGATTCATCTTAAATCAGTTATTGCACTGGCTAATTAAATGCCATTTTTAGAAATGGTCTTGATTCAAGATCTAGATTTACATTTTTAGAATAAATTTAACATTTACAATCACCTATGTTTTATAATATCACATTTTTATTTTGATTTCAACGACAATATATATTCAACTTGGTTATGACATTTATGAGTTATGACTGCAAGTGCGATGGAAAGAATGGAAAAGCAGAAGTTTTACAAGCAGACTGAGACTGCTCAGTAGACTGACTGGAAAATTATCCCAAGAGATCTATAAACCCTTGTTTTGTGGTTCTGGCTACAAAGATGTAAATACTACATTTGCTTTGTTTGATCCAGCCAGGAGTAAACACATCATGTAAATAATAATCATTAAGGAATTCATTAGGCTCTTTGTTCTTGACTGACAGGTATTAGACATGGAGAAAGATAGGTAGATGAGAGAACAGAAAAAAACTGACAAATGACAGTATTTCTAAGTGAGAAAACAGAGAGGAAAAGGAAAGAGAGACAACCATACAGAGGCAAATGAACAAAGATGATTCTATCAAAGCGATGCTTTATCAATGTTATTAACCTAGCTAGTCAGAAAGATGAAAAAGGTTTGGGCTTAAGCTCAGCAACAATAGCAGGCAACAAAGGCCCTTCTACAGCCCCTATCAGAGCCATATATCAAATCAGCTGCCTCTGAATGATCCTGCCCACAGAGCAGGCGGCCTGCTGAACCTGCGCCC
Source organism: Tachysurus vachellii (assembly GCF_030014155.1). Taxonomy (NCBI): domain Eukaryota; kingdom Metazoa; phylum Chordata; class Actinopteri; order Siluriformes; family Bagridae; genus Tachysurus; species Tachysurus vachellii. The sequence goes on from NC_083469.1 coordinate 15,674,207, forward strand.
TCACACTCACACACTTGCGTGCAAGACAAGTGTGCCGATAAAGCAGCATTTTATAACAGACACACGTGTGCCACTGATAAGACACTATATCTTTCCCACACAAAGAGTGACATATATCCCTTTTCTTCAATCTTCTTTAAGAAATGTGTGTTAAGTGTATATCTGGTCATTTTACCACACGGCATAAAAATCATCACACCTGAGTCCTGTGGAAAAAGAAAATGCAAAGAACAACAATACAAATGAAATTAAACTGATTTCAAATACAAAGCTAGCATTTTAACACCTAAGTACATTAAATTATGCAAATTCTAGTCTTAATTTTGGGTAAAGTTGTTTTGTTGTACAATTACCGAACATTACATCATAATATGCTTAATAATGCTTCGTAGTATTTGCTTGTAGCTCTCCTACCCAATATTCTTAATATTCTTATTCTCAACTCTCTCTCTCTTTCACACACACACACACACACACACACACACACACACACACACACACACACACACACACACACACTTTAACCAACAGAGTTTTCGGACATTGAGAAAAATCTGTACTCCCCTAAAGAGTGACAGTTGGCATTACATTTCTGATGTTCACTGTACGATTTTTTAATCATTTAAAATAGCTAGTAAATAAAAGTTAAGTTAATAAAGGTAAATGTTGAGTAAAAGAGCAAAACCAAGAAGTGATCTTAAGAGGCTCTGGGCTCACCCAAAAGTAAAATATTCCAGGTAAATCATGTTTACATCATGTTTACATTCAAACACAATTTACTTTAGGTCTCCTGTTTATGTTACTCTAGAAATAAATTGCACCTCTGACAGATAACTTTGCAATTGACGGAATGGGATTTGGAAGAACGGTGCTCATCAATCTATTATAGTTCCAGAGATCTGTAAGTTTAATGTCGTATGTATATATACTTATGTACGTATAGCACAGAAATGATTTACTTGCAAGCACGAAGGAGAGTAAGTGTGTAAGTCTCTATGTGTGTGTGTGTGTGTGTGTGTGTCTGTGTGTGTCTGTGTACAAAATCAATTAAGTAAGCATTTGTGTATTCACGAGCACTCCTTCAGCCCCACTACTCTCCCTGACCCCCTGTTACCACTCAATCAAGCCAGTCCACCAAACTCCATAACCTCTCCCAGGAGCCACACCACACATGGTGACCTTTGAACTGTCAAAGACAAAGCCTATCACTCCCGCTACATGCCATATGGATGAGAAGTAAGTAAAATGTCTTCACGCTGGATGGCACTTAGCAGTGAGTGAAAAATGCCGCCAATTTCATTATCCTACAATGACAGGCTAATTATTGTGTTTGTTTGCCACAAATCACTGTACAACAGACAGCCTGTCTGTGTCCTGTTTTCAGCATCTTAATTACTTCTTCTTCTTCTTCTTCTTCTCTCTCTCTCTCTCTCTCTCTCTCTCTCTCTCTCTCTCTCTCTCTCTCTCTCTCTCTCTGTTTCCTAGCTTTGGCTTGTTTGCATATAAAAGGTGGAAACTAATTGTCTGGACTATAAATATTCAGCAAGCAATTAGTCAGCTGGCCTGCCTTTGCTGAGTGTTATCACCTCAGCATTTGGAGCACAGAGCAAGCTGCTCACTCAATTCCCCGTATCTAATGGGAGTTTGATAGCACGTCCTTTTGTTTAAAGGAACAAACATCACACTTTATGATGTTCTTGTTTTGCTCTGTTTATTCCATGAATTTGGGCATGAAGATTTTGTTTTACGTGCTTGTATTTAAGTCTGAGCATCTGTGAGGCCTCCAAACCCAAAGATGGTGCTGTGAGACGACTGGCTCTGAGAAGGTAAAGCAGCCATTTATTCTTCCGTTTTGTGCTTTATTCCAAATGTAAAATTTATTATAGTATTGATATAAACACTGTTCCCGGGTGTATGTAGAGTGATTGCTCGCTATTCTGTGATTTATCTAAAGTTTAAGCAGATGAACTAATCAGGTGGGAAAGTATAACAAGCAAACAAGGAAGAAGTGCAGCTGAAAAGGCAAGAAAAAGTGAACGAGAATGGCAGCTCTTCACAGATGAGCGCTGCCCAGCTTGACCTGCTGAAGTGAAGAAACACTAAAGTGAAGTCTTTCATCTAACCTAAGTACCACTTTTCATGGAGCAAATGAACCTGTCAGTTCTCTCTCTCTCTCTCTCACACACACACACACACACACACAAACACACACACACTTTGAACAATAGAGTTTGAGGACATTGAGAAAAATCTTTACTCTTCTAAAGAGTGACAGTTGGCATTACATTTCTGATGTTCACTCTACTTTTAATAATTTAAAATAGCTGGTAAGTAAAAGTTAAGTTAATAAAGGTAAATGTTGAAGAAAAGAGCAAAACCAAGGAATGATCTTAAGAGGCTCTGGGCTCACCCAAAAGTAAGCGCTAAAGGACTGAGGTCAGCTAGAAGACAGTTAGTGTCTCAAGTTGAGGAGAAAAGCCTTCCTGAGGCACGTAAAGAAACACAGCTGAGTTTATATGTATTGGTAGTGATTTGTAGTTTCTAGGAGGAGAGATTAGCCTCCATATACATTATCATAATAATATTACAGCCAGCTTCAAGCAAGTGTGTACGAAGGATGTGTCACATTTTGTGTATCCTTAGTTTCTTTGTATTTATATGCACCTTTTTATTGTCACACCACCAGTCCATACATTATACAGTGTTACATAAGACAGATAGCATATATAACACTGTTTATCTAAAATTAACAATTAACCCCTGTTCACTCACTGATGTTCATAAATGCCCTAGCTATATCCACTTTGTAAAAACACAAGGATCCCTGTTTACCCTTGAAAACTGTAGCATTGTGGGTAGCTTTTACATTTCCTGTTGCCATGCCCCAGTCATGAGCTCCATTATCCGGTATGACTATGCAGACACATGGACCAATAATGAGATGCACAGAGTCAACATGTCTCACCACCCAAGCCTGGCTGACTGCTTCAATCTGACACCTCCATTCTCCTGTCTCCTGCAGAGACAGCCCTGAGTATGGCCTTGGAGATGCATACACAACCATGATTCTATGCGTATCTACAGGGAGTCACCCTGTCCTCACATTTCACATTCTCAGTACGTAAAGAGATAATATACAGTATATAAATCTATATATTTATACAATTATTGTATATATTTATGAAGCAGAGAAGCACTCTTCATTGGATAACAACAGATGGCGGAGTTGATCGCTTATCCAGGTTAATTTAAGTAATTTAAGTCAGAACATTACCAACTCACAACAATCTGCAAATTTAGCAGGTGATTTATCAAGGACATTACCTATGAATTCTTACAAAACCAGCAATTTCTAAAGACAACACCTTATTACTTAAATGCTCATAAAAGCCACAAAGAGCTGATTGAAATAATTTCATTAATATTAAGTATAAGTATATATAAACAATTAACTAGATATTATAAACATACTGGAACTGAGTTTGATCAATTTTACCTTAAACATTATTAGACTTATAATTAGCTTACCTAATTGTCTAGGGAAAAAGTATTTGCCAACCAATTTGCTATTTAACAATGCTAATGATGAGGTGATGCCACAGTGTGAATGTTCGTGTACATAACTAAGTAATGCTAGTTTAAGAATTAGTAAAAATAGCTTTATTAAAACAATTTCAACTGAATACAATCTGCTGACCTGAGAAAGGGGTAATGTTAATGATAAAGCCAATGTAAATTATCAGCATTATCGATTCCAGATTACTATTTTTTGTGTTCTTAATTTTAAAGAATCTTTTGAGAAAATATATGTATAGCTCTCTCTATGACCACAGTACAGTGCATAAATGTAAATGTAAATTCACTCCAGACAATAGACCACAACTGCAAAATATCCCATCACAACCCTCCCAGACAACACATCACCTCGAATCCCATGTTGTACAATCAATCCAGTCACTGGAGTGAAATAAGTCCTAACTTGATATTAAAATATAATAAATAATTTACTCAATTTAAATGTACTTAATTCCAATCAAACTTCCAATCAAATATGTCATATATACATACACACTAAAAGAGTGCATTTCTTTACTATGCTGAAAAGTAGTTTTTTTTCCATGAGGCATGGCCCATGAGCTGGATGTGTAATTTTTTATTGCTTCCTATATGGTGTTGATAATCAAAATATAATGGCTAGCATGCTTTAAGAAGGACTGTTGTTTGCACAAACCCTTTATAATTTATGGCTACTTTATGGCTACTGTATTTTGCTGTGTGATATGGGAATCAGCCCTGTTGGCTGTAGCACAGTCATACTTTCTTTCACTTTCCAAAACTGCATCACATCTGTTCTGTCTCCAGAAAGGGGAAATCAAACTTGTGCCTTTTTCAAAACAAATAACTTCACACATGTTGCGGGAGTGGAAGTTTAGACTATGCGGTAACTGCCTTACTGCTTCACTGCCTCATTCTCATCCAGCAGCTCAGCTGTCTGCCCCACCGTGCCTGCCTGCTAATTAAACATCTACGCCATCAGGCAGCCAGCTGCCGGGCCTCCCTTGAGGACGCCAATTAAGTCAGCAAAACATTTAAACTACAAAACTGTACAAGGGGAGCCATCGTAATACAGCAATCATTCGCACAAGCCCCTTGAGGCCCCCACACTGACCTCTGTGATGGCCCCCCATCTGTGAGGTACTTGGGGAAATACCACCTATATTTCTCGGATGCTCTCCAGAGACTCAGACTTATGGACATGAGTACATTAACATTGGATCAAAGTATTAATCATGTAATGGCAAGATATAACGCAAGAGTTACCAGTCAGAAGCAGATCAATTATTAATTATTGGTGCAAGACTGAATAAATAATTAATGGACAATGTAAACTGGCAGGCAAAATTAGCAGTGAGTGTTTTTGTTCTTAAATCTGAAAACAGGAAAAGAAAATGCCACAGTTACACATTTAGTTTTTAAGGGAATTATATAATGAAGCAAAGGAACCGAGGGGTCCACTCAATAGAAAGACCATAAATGAGTCTAAATATATATATATATAGGTTTTTTTGCTTAATATTTACTTAAGCTGTAATTAGATATAATATAATAGTATAATATATCATTAGTGTGATGGGTAAACATGGAATGACTTTTGGACATTTGGATGTGACATTTACAGTATAGGCCAGTATATATTTAGTCTAGATATTTTCAAGATATATTTTTAAGTTACAATTTAAATGTTTAATTTTCAAAATAAATAAATGTGATCAGTAATTAACACCGACTTCCTTTCAGGCATTGACTTGATTATTCAAGTCAGTCGCTACACTTCACACCAGTTATCCAATCAGTTAACCAGCTGGTTTGTGTGACAGTAATAATTCAATTATTACAATTATTTCACTAATACAGAGCCATGAGAAGAAATGACCAGGAGTCAGATTTTCTGAAGTCAAATACTTCTATACTTCTACATAACTCAAGCAATATTTCCCCCATAGAACACGCAGTGATTTCTGATCACTGTGCAAACCGCCAATGTCTCAATCATGAGGCTAAACATCAATGACAGTTCGAATAGATGATTAAGGCAGAACGCGTCTGCTCCTGCTCTATGATCCGCAGTGATTAGCTGTGATTTATTTGGAAGTTAAACAAAGTTACCATGTATTATCAGTGTCTTTTGAATGATTTCAATGATCATCGTGTCAGTATGAGCTGTGTTTGAGATGATTTGTGATCACATTACCTTCAAGAGAGTGTTTATCTAGATGTCAGTGGCAGAATAAAATGGAGGAGATGCTGCAAGAAAGAGACAGAACAAGGGATGCAATTTGTATGACAAAGTTTGAGTTGTTATTTTGTTGAAAAAAAATAGTCTATACCTCTAACTAGTAAGTAGTATTTCACTTTTCTGCATTTTTCTTGCTATTTTCTTGAGAAAAAATACACACAACTGCACTGGTGAGGGTGAAAAAGCTTTTTTTTTTGTTACTGCCTGACAAATTCCAATTTTATCACAAACAAAATACTAAAATACAATGATAAAGTCTTCAGAACTGAATTTGTGGATCTTCTTCAACCAACTACTACCTAAACACAACTAACTAAATTATTGTGGGATGGCACAGTGACATTACCATAGATTTGATCATGAGCTTTTGTCCTGTCTGTCTTTGTGGAGTTTCACATGTCTCTCCATGTTCTCTGGTTTCTTCTAACTTAACGCAAGCATGCCAGGAAGTGAACTGATTCCAAATTGCCCTTTGATGGGAATGAATGTGTAAATCTGAGTTTGCATCGTGCCCAGAGATGGACTGGTGTCCCATACAGGATGTATTCCTATAAGGCTTCAGATTCACCATGAGCCTGGTTAGGACATGGGCAAGTCGTGGCATAATGGCTAGAGAGTCTGACTCGTAATCCTAAGGTTGTGGGTTAGAGTCTCGGGCCAGCCACGACTGAGGTGCCCTTGAGCAAGGCACCGAACCCTCGGTGCCGCAGCATAAATGGCTGCCAACTGCTCCGGGTGTGTGATCACGGTGTGTGTGTTCACTGCTGTGTGTTTGCACTTTGGATGGGTCAAATACAGAGAACAAATTCTGAGTATGGGTCACCATACTTAGCCGTATGTCACGTCACTTTCATATAACTGCAGGACATCTACAGCACGCGGTGCAGGACCAGGGCCAGGAAGATTGTAAAAGATCTCAGCCATCCCAACAATGGATTCTTTTCTTTGTTGCGTTCAGGGAAATGCTTCCGCTCCCTGAAAGCAAACACAGAGAGAATGAGGAGAAGCTTCTTCCCACAGGCCATTCGGATTTTAAACCAGGAGACACCCGGGATTTAGCACTGGACCACTCTCTCCATCCTCACTGTTCTATGCACACCCCTTTTTTTGCACTGACACTTTAATTCTGGACTGTCACTGTCACTTTAACTCTGGACTTGCACAGCACAGTGCCACTTTATACTTTATACACTCTATACACTATTTACACACCATACTGCACCTGGACATTTTAAGGACACTTTGGATTTGCACAGCACAGTGCCACTTTATACACTATTTACACACCATACTGCACCTGGACACTTTAAGGACAATCTTTAAAAACCATAAACACTTATGTATATGTATATTTATGCATATGTATATACATTATTTCTCCAAATATATTTCCATATTTTATATAATTTTTTATATAGTTTTCTTATATAGTTTATATTTTTTTAGTTATCTATCTCCTTGGTTTTGGTTTATTTTTTTTATTCCTCTTTATTCTTACACCAGACAGTTGCATAAAACATTTCACTGCATGTCGTACCCTGTATGTATGTGTATGTGACAAATAAAATTTGATAAATTGATACTGAATTATATCAAAATACTGAATCTTTATCAAAAAAAAAAAACAAGCGCCTCTGTCGCTACAGACTGTCAATGACAGTTAATATATCAGTCCTCACTATACAGTACATCATATAATTCATAAATACAGTAATATCATTACAGAGGTGAGAAATTAGACAAATTCTCAAAAAAGAAAGATAACGCTATTGTAAAACTTTGTCAATCACCCAGGTACATCAACAACACAAATTTAATAATCTTTTAACTTTTACCCATGTCTCTGCATTGCATACATTTGTTTTTTAAAGATGAACATGCTTAGCAGATTTGATTGGGCATTCACTGTAGCAGGAGTCTAATCATGCCTTGTAATAAAATATTCAATGTGAATCTTTTCACAGTTGTCAGGTTACCAGTTGTGAGAATGGTCCAGTAAATACTACAAAATATCTAACGTCTTTGTGTTATAACCAAGGATCAAATTCATACCACAATACATAAGATGTTAGCAAATAATAGGATTAAAAATTATGTTAATTTCTATATTAATATTATTCTACCTTATATTACATTTCAAGACATATATATGGCTAATATCATACATTCTAAACCAGTACTTTTTTGTTTTCACTCTATCATGACTTTATGTGACGGCATCACCTCTACATAACAACACCAGGAATTAAGAGGCTCTTAGGAGACAACAGTCTTATGAGTGACAGTGAACAGTATGTCCATTGTATACTTTTAGAAATAATAATTTTTGGTCAGTGTAATAGACCAGGGACAGACTGATAGCAGTTGGTTTAAAATTGTAATGAAAATACAAAAAAAAAGAGTAGAATGGAAACTTTTGATGACATTTTTATTTTAGGGAGCAATAAAAATAACTGGAAAATAAAAATGACTGGAAAATAAAAATGACTGGAAAATGAAAATGATGTTCTTGTTAGGGTTAAATTTTATGAGACCTTATCTTTGTTTTCCCAAAACATCAGGGTGTTAAAAGGCACACATTCACATGCACAAACCCACACACACTCATATGAATGTAATGATGAGTTTTATGAATATCCACAAACTGCATCTTGAGAGAAAATCACACAAACTAATGAGATCCTTTCTTTACAATGAGCAACATTAATATATATGTAAATTAGTGGAAACAAGCTGTCACTGCTATATTGTGATGCTCCTCTCTCTTTTCACCCCTCACTTTCTATTCTCTCTCTCTCTCTCTCTCTCTCTCTCTCTCTCTCTCTCTCTCTCTCTCTCTCTCTCTCTCTCTGTCTCTCTTTCTCTCTCTCACTCACTCTCAACTTCTCCTTTGCCCTCTTGTACTCTCAACTGTTTGGCAAATGTTAACCTAAATGCACAGATTTGTGTGAGATTTCATATTAGCAACCTAATCAGAAATTATAAGGCATAGAAGGGCATGGGTCACGCATTAATTCATGAAGTATCCAATAATTTAAGTATGTAGACCACTTTCTGGACAGTGAATAAAGGTCATGTCTTCAGCTTGCAATTTATTGTTTCTTAATCTGATCTTTTCAGATAATCTGAGTTCAGCTCTGCATCGTGAACCTTGTATAGTGCATGTAATAGCACTGTTCCTGGTTCAGTTCAGGAGAGATGTGTGCAGCAATGAGGAAAGACCTGTTTTAAGGACTGGGGGCTGGGACGCAGAGGCCTGCAGGTCGGCTGTTCAAAGCAAACTCTGTGCATTGTTGGGCAGCTAAGGATTAGGTCTCTCCAGCCCTGCAGAATTTGCCTTCTAATTAAAAGGGATAAAGAGGTAGGAAAATAGTGGTGCACTGTTGGGTGGGTGAGAAAGAGACAGGGGGTGAGAGGTTGGTTTGAAATGCACTGCTTGTAAGAGTATTTACCAGCTCAGCAGTATAAGGCATATGGTAGATACAATGCAGGATGGCATGTTGCTTTTGTTCTTTTGGTTGTATGGCTTGTACATCTCCAAAAAGAGCAGGGGATTCCTAAAACTTGAAATTACTTGTTCTATTTTGAAACCGACAATTTTTCACCACTTTACCATAGAATTTATGTCATTAAATCTGCAAAACACTGCTGGACTACACATACTAGCATGTAATGATTGAATGGATGAGTGGTAAAATTTTTAACTGAATTCATACAGTATTTATACAATATATCCCTGCTGTTCTCTAGCAGACACAGTAGCAGTCTATGCAAATAAAAAAAAAAAATCACAATTAGTTTGTAACTAAAAACAAACTTTGGCACCTTTGGCTCACTCTGGCAGAACAGTGTCTGTGCCCAGGAGTACTACGTCCTGGGGGTGTTTTTGTTTAAATCCCTCTTCTCCTCCTCTGTTGCCTTCCCCTCTCGTCAACTCACTGCAGTTTAGAAGTCCATCCCCAGGCAAGAGGTCTTGCCCCCTCACCCCTCACCCAGGGGGTCCCACAAACAAATGCCCCATGCTATAAGTCTCTAGAACAGCACTGATTCTCCCACAACAGACCCAGGAGGTTAACGATGTGCCAGTAAAATACATGACACCCTCCACCTTACACTTATCTGTCCTTTGTGTGGAAATAGGTTACGCCAAGGTTATGGCATGTGCCTTATTTGTTACAGCACTGAAAATTAATAAAGAATGACTCTGTAAAAAAAATAATAAAAATCCTAAACATTCTTGAATATTCTATTTTAGAATCATGAAATATAGCCATGCTGGTCCTAATCATATCTGGGAGTTGTGATTAATAACTGAATCGATCATTCAAACCATTAGACCAATTTCCATTAAACTGTGGGTTTGTTCAACAAGTAAGACCCTTTAAAAACCTATCAGAGATTACAAATTAGATGTAAATAAACACAAAACTGTGTTGCAGATGCAGAATTAAGTGATGCCAATGAGAGACAAATACAGTTTATGGAAAATTGTTGACATGGGATGTAATAATTCTAGCCGGTTTCATATAAGGTGTACAATTTTACATTAAACTTTGAAAATCTGTCATAAATCAGTCAAAGTCCACCTTTAATCTCACTAATGAAGAGCCTGGTGGTGATATGTGATTTTTACCACCACTTGAGGGCAGTAAGTGTAATTGCTCATTGCCTTTTTGTTACTTCAGTGAACAGATGCCCTCGTCTGCTCCTCATGTAACCTCCTATGATATTCCCACCCAAACTCTTAGGCTTTGGCAAAACTCCCTCTCACATAATGCCGAATCATGAGGGCCTGCTACAGTTGCTATGGGGATATGGAATGCTAGTCAAGATCCTGGAGGTTGGAGCAAATACAAAACACAGGAGTAGAAGATTAGGAAGTTGAGGCATACAGTATGCAGTTGATGCAACGGACTAAACAATTCAATTTCCAGTTTATGCATCTAAGTAAAGAATGAGTATAATCTAAAAGGAAAATGTGAAAGTAAAAAGGGGGGAAAACCCTTATACAAATATTTTGTGTTTTTTCTCCAGACAAATTTTCTAAGGCTGGGGTAGGTACTCTTTTGATTATATCATAGTGACAGCCATGTCTGTCACACGGTATACATTTAATGAAATGTGACATCCCAAAGTAATCACTCACTCACATTGCAGAGGTTGTTGTGGTGGGGCAGATAGATTAGGGAAAGCTTTTTTCCTGCCGTTTGGGTCTGAGCCATTGGTTGGCAAGCAGACTTTACAAGGCTCCAGTTGGTCCATTGGGGGCTGGCTGAATGATGGGGAGAGGAGTGGACATGGCCAGTCTGGCCTTGATGAGGAGGGGGGTTCTGGTGGGAATGACGGAGGGTTGCTGGACTTGCGCCCAGAGTGGTGACTGCCTGTCTGTCCAGCCTGTCCCTCTAGGCTTTTACCCCTGAGTGGGCATTTCAAAGGAATATGCCTGGCCTCTCACTTTCAGTCCCACATTTGTTTTAACTGCTAACTCTCTCTCTCTCTCTCTCTCTCTCTCTCTCTCTCTCTCTCTCTCTCTCTCTCCCTTTGACCCATTTATGTTCTCTTTTTTGCTATACATTCTTTCATTTATTATTAACACATTCCTTGTCTGTCATCAATCATGCATGTTATACACAGCCCATATTGTCACTCCATGTTGCACCTTGCTCATCTTCTCCTATGCACTGTCACCCTTTTTGCTCAATTCATCAGACTTACAGTAGGCTCTGATCAAACCCACTGTGGCGTGAGAGATCAAGAACAGGAGGGAAAGACACAGAGTGAAAAATAGAGTATAGAGGGGAGGGAGTTGTAGCACTACACTGGACCCATCTGCCCGATGTCTTCCCCTGCTGCGGAGCATGATGTTGCACCATGACTCGATGGGCTCCACTGTGGTGCAGCCCATTATGCTGCTGCTTTATTGAGCTGGGCCCCATAAGCTCTACAGCTAGAACCATAATGCCTCAAATGCAACTGAGCCACGCTTCTCCTCTCAGCAGTTTCACATTTATGTCCTTTCATTACAAACAATGTACATGCAAGTGTGCACTGAGCTACATAATGAATTTGAACATTACATAAAATTTATTTAAAGTTTCATCAGCATTTTACACATTCTGAAAGCATGACAAATCCAGTGTTTTTTTTTACAGAAATCAACCCAGTTTGTTGAGCTAAGAGTGATTCACAGATATTTAAATAAATATCTTATATCTTTTATATCTAAGAAAAATATTAAACAGATTGAATTCTGTTACCCTATCTATCGATTTTTTCATGTGACACCAACATGTAAATAATTGAATAGCATTAAAATGTTATAAATTTAATTCATTGTGTAGTATAATTATTAAAATGGGCAAATACAAACAGAAACAGATGCCATCAAAATGACCACTACAAAATTTCCCATCTGGAACACGATATAAAGATCCATACAAATGCTTCAATAGGATCTATACCGGAAAATGTATTTGCTCCAATTTGCAAACTTTATTCAGGTAAAAATAAAATACTAAAGAATTTGCTCCTAAACCAAACATCTTCCACTTTCACCACCAGCTATTAACATACAGTAGCTCCCCCATCTTTTCCTCGTTTTCCGCCTGACATTTTCCTGGCAGTGGGTCCACTCAAATTCCTGCATCCCCATCGCCAGCCGTGAGGCGTTGGACACTCAGGATTCTCAATCTTCCCTCCCCCAACACACACACGCACACACGCACACACACACACACACACACACACACACACACACACACACACACACACACACACACACACACACAGCCTATCCCAGTCTGCAACTCCACCAGATTCAACATTCCTTTCAGTTTTGCTTGGCTTCTCTGGGTAACCAGGAGAATAATAAGGTGGTGATCTGTGATGTTGGTCAGTATATAAAAGGAGTGATCAGAAATCAAAATTTTGATTTGTCCCCAAAGGGAACAAAATGTTATAAGAATTTGTTACTAGGTCATACTAATCTATACATATTTTAATAAATGTATGATGCCATTTTTAAATAATTACGCTACTTTATCTACAAAGAAATAGTACAATAAAATCATATTAAAATATAGCAAATATTGTAAAAACAAAAAAGAAATATAAAATACTCTTTTTACCGTGGCATTAAATGTTTAAAAGCATTTTTAATTGTCCTAGATATTTGTTTCTTTTGATATTTGATATTATCTTTTAGAAAGGTTACAAGCAACCAAGGTTCTTGATAAATAATTAACTGTTTCATGCAACCATATTCAAAGAACATTTATTTATTTGTTTGTTTGTTTGTTTGTTTGTTTGTTTGTTTGTTTGTTTGTTATTTTTGTGTATTGCAGCACTGTCTGCAATTAGACCCTCCATTTGCATAAAGAACATTCTAGACTTGGATACAATAATTTATTTTTACCTTTGGGCTAAGGTTAATTAATATAAATTGTAGCTTAAGTGACTTAATATAAATAATGTTTTATTAGAGAAAAAGACACTGACATTTCACAGAATTAACTAGGGTAAATAAGATTATATGTTTAAACATTCTCATCACTCCTTTGTCAATAACCTGTGAATACTCTACAATCTCTGACTCCCTGTTGGCAAACAATACTTTGTGTGTATGTGTGTGTGTTTGTGTATTTGTATAGACTCCACACTGTCTGCTTATCTTGGCCCATTCCCCTCCAGAGGAGAGAAAGAGATGGAGAGATCACACTGATGAGAACCTGGGTGTCGTTTTTATCATAGCTGGACAGCTCACCAAGCTTCAGGAGCCAGTTTGACGCCTCCTTACAAACACACACACACACAAACACACACACACAGCACAGATTGCCTTGTGTTTACAGTCCTAATTGGAGGGGAGGGTTCCAGTTGACGGACAAGCCCTCAGAGATTCCCAACCGCTAAGAACGGCTGGCAGCCTGAGGCTGGGAAAGTGCTGGACTGTAGGCTGGGAACGTTGTGAACATGGCACGAACACGGTGGGAACATAATGGAAACATCCAACTGTCATAAGTCCTGACAGACAGCATCCACGAGGCTGAAAGAGATAATAAGGAGTTGAGAGATACTGGCAATGTCGGAATCAGTGCAGATGTGTACTGGGTGCATATGTGTGAGTAAAGGAGAAGGGGTGGGGTTTGTATTTGTGGGATGGGTGTGTTTGCTTGTGTGTGTGTTCTTACACGTGTAAACAGGCACTATGTAGTTGTGAGAGGGGGTATATTTTGGAGACTAATCGAGGGTCTTTGAGTAAGAGTGCCAGAGTGTCACTCAAAACAACGTGGGGTTTGGACTGGGCACAAACAAGGAATGCTCAACCCACATGGGGGCTCGTCCTCAGCTCGCATGCTTTTCAAACTGGATGGAGGGTTAATTATATCACATAATTAAAGCACGATGGTGTGGCTGTGCTGGTTACTCTGTGTGTGTGGGGTGTGTGTGTGTGTTTGTGTGTGTGTGTGTGTGTGTGTGTGTGTGTGTGTGTGTGTGAGAGAGAAAGAGAGAGAGAGAGAGAGTTCAAAACAGATTATAAATTATGTTATAGGCTACATTTATACAGTATATTTATCTTTCTGAGCCAATTTTTTAGTCCCTAATAGTGTTATCATGCAATGATGATATCTGAATATAAGGCATCTCCTATTAATTTGTGGCTCCTATTAATTTAAGTGCTAAAGGGAACAAAACTCGAATGAGAATCATGACTGTGCTGTTCAATAGTCAACAGAATCAACCTTAAAAAGGGATTGAGATACAATAGAGAATCTTTTATAAGTATAAGAATATTTGTAAGGTTATTTACTCTCTGTTCTGTATGCTTTTTTTTTTACTTTTCAAAAGTCACATATGCTTATACATACACCTACAGCATACCTCTAAGGTTAAATCAGAGCAAAAAAGAAACTTAGGACCACAAACATGAATAGCCAATTCTTGTGCACACTTGGTGAATTTATTATGGGGATTTCACACAAAATCTCACAATGTAACATTTCTTAAACGTGATCTTCTGGCCTTGAACACTACAATTCAAATCCAGGGGTTTACGAAATATGCCTGAACAAATCCAGCCTTCTGAGCTCCTGTGCCTTTGAACTTGTGGAGAAGGGTGAGCTCCACACTGCAGGGCAGGTTCAAATACACACACACAAACACACGCACACACACACACACACACACACACACACACACACACACACACACACACACACACACCACAGCAATGATAAGCACAGTTAGACAGTTAGAGACTTTGTGTATGTTATACACTAGAATCATTGGTAGGAGTAGTAGTAGTATTAGTGGGTGACTAGAAAACTGACAGATCCCTGTGTGTATGTTTTATCCTCATACTGCTGACAGGAAGTTTGGAAGTGTGTTTTGATTGGATCAATTTCTTTGTCACATGGCTTATAGTGCAAATAACAGGCAAACAATTAGGCTGCAGTAGTTATTAAATGCTGCTTATATTCAACAGGGAGCAAATGCAGCTACTACATTGCATATACAATGACTTTACTTACACATTTTGTATTTTATTGAGCAAAATGTGCCCTAGAGAAATTATATATTATGCAGGCTATTTTAAATTTCAATAGGAATTATTTATTGACATAAATTTTAAACATTTTTGGGAGTCAAGATTTGATTAATGTTGTAATTAATAAATGCCTATTCAGATTAAAGTAAACTGAAATATCCTTGAGGAGTGAGTTTTTTTTTACAATGGTTACACATCATTATAATTGCAATTAAGTGTTATTGCGGAATTGTTAAATGATTCTGCAAAGTGTTAAATGCAAACATGCCTGATTAGTCCAAATGATCATTTAGATCATTATAGACCGTGCAGTACTAAAATAGCAAATAGCAAATGCACAAATAATCTTTATAGTAATATATGAATAGCCTGAGAACATAGATACATTTCTATTGCACCAGATTTTGCAGTTATACCACGATCACAATTTAGTTCAAAGCTAACCATTCAAAAAAGTAATTATGTTAAGTCATTAATATAACCCTGATATGTGATATAACTGGTGATGTAGTAGCCTAGTGGTTAAGGTGTTGGATTACTGATCAGAAGGTCGTGAGTTCAAATCCCACATGCACAGAAGGCCCTTAACCCTCAATTGCTCAGTTGTATAAATTGAAATAAAAAGATATAAGTCACTCTGGATAAGGGAGTCTGCTAGATGCCGTAACTGAATTTGATAGCTTTTGACAAACCGTTCAACAAAAATCTTAACTACACAGCAATACAGAATGTTATATTTAGCCTAAATGTATGAGAAGAGGACCAAACTAAACTCTCTCTCGCTCTCTCTCTATTTAAATACCTTAACCAGTGTGCATGATCTCTTTCTCCATTTTGCTCCATCACCCTCCGATCTTCCATCACAGATTTTCTCAGACCGTAGAGCATCTCGTTTAACTCCATTTTAAGTTGTTCAACACTGGGAACACGTGGCACTGGGGAAATTAGGAATGTCAATAAGGATCAAACAGGCTCTTTTATTCACACTAATTACTCTGTGCAAATACACCTTCACGTTCAAGTGCTTTGCTCATTAAAGCAGTCTCTCTCTGCATGCCATTTGAACATGTCACAATAATGAAACATCAGCATTACATTCAGGGAAATACATCAGCAGCGTTGCGTTGGACTATATTACAGAAGCGTGATCAGTGTCTGGAAATTCAGTATTATTGTCCCAGAGCTCATTATTTTCAAAACTGTTCACTGCAAGTGTAAATGTTTGCTATCCTCCTAAAGGTTACAGTCCTGTTAAAGAGAAACCAGGAGCCAGTGTGGCATGGATTTCATTTCAATCAGTCAGGAGTCACACTTGATTAAATCCATTTGTCTTTGCTTTTCTGTTATGACACTCATTTTGTCATCGTTTGTCTTAGTTTGAAGTCTGCTGCCAGTGAGCACATCACATTCTGCCTTCTTAAACCTTCTATATCAGCTCATGACAAAACAATTATGTGTGATTTTTTGTTTGCTACAGCCTGGCTTACGTTTACACTGAAAGTGTTCAGAATATTTTTCTAAATATTATTACCTCCTTTTTTTTTACTTTTCTTCCAGTTCAACTGGGGTAAAGTCAAGTTTATGAACAGGCCTCCATTACAGGCTTCCTTGTTTGTTCTCCTCTAAAAATGTATTGAACAGATTTACTGTGAGGTTGAGTATTGGGTTTGTGGCTGTGTAAAATATATTCAAAACTCTCACTGAGTTAGTTTTTTAATACAGACTAAGGGAAAAGATCACTCTTTTGGTAGCCTATTTGCCAAACTTTTGCACCTGTGAGTGAGTTTGTGTGTGTGTGTGTGTGTGTGTGTGTGTGTGTGTGTGTGTGTGTGTGTGTGTGAGAGAGAGAGAGAGAGAGAGAGAGAGAGAGAGAGAGAGAGAGAGAGATTAAAAGCTTTAGAGGTGTCAGTGTCTCTAATGATCTCAGATTGCTACCCTACTATCATACAATTCCGTAAGGATTAATAGATGGGCGTGTTTAGGACGACCCAGGGGATCTCTTTTTACCTCACCTCTTAAACATCAAGTGCAATTCCATTTACTTTCAACACAGGCCAATGTGCAAATCTCTCTATGAGTTTGAGCCTTTTTTTGGTATTTTGAATTTAAAATAAAATATATTTATTTATTTAATTTATTATTAATTTATTTTAAATAATTTGAGCTTGCATTATTAATAACATGCAAGAAGAATAAAACGATGATGATGATGATAATTATTATTATTATTATTATTATTATTATTATTATTATTATTATTACATTTTATATAATATTTATTTAGCGAGAGCCCTCAATATAAGCCCAAAACGTTAATCTAAACCCAAACTGTCGGTGAAAAGTAACGGCTCTACATTATTCATGCCGGCTTTTTTTTTTTTTTTTTTTACTTAAATAAATCACAAGTCTTTCAAGGATCCAAAGATCCCCTCCGGACTCCGGGAGTTTGAGCGCTTTATAAATAATTGAACGGTATTAAAGAGCAACACTGGCTCGTAAAGCGGACCGGGACTCCACCGGAATTATTCACACAAATAAAGACATGCTCGAAATTATTCCATACATACACATGAAAAATATTCACAGTTCTTTTTCATTATTTGGCTTATTTCTGCACTTTATTTTTGGGTATTATATGATACATTGTTTTGTTAAAGTATTAAAGTAGTTTTACTTTACATGTATTGATCATTATTTGTTTTTATATTAATTAATAATGGGATTTGTTGCTGTAATTTCTATTTTTAATATGTGTGTAGTTTATATTAGAAATGCGCCAGCGTGATAAAAAAAAACGGATAAAAAAACGGATTAAAAGCGCAGACTTTCCTGAATGTTTCTGCCTTCTGGGATTTTCGGATAAAGATATTCTCACTTTCTAAAGATGTTCAGATGTCCTGCTTCTGTTCTTCGTAAAATTTACGGATGAAATTTCAGAAGGTTTTTTTTTTTGCTGAGAGTTAGAACCCAGGATTGGCTATAAAAAGTGATTTTTCTTTCAAACTCTGGCCAGCAGTAGGTGCAGGGAACTTGTCCGTTTGCTCTTAGAAAAAGCTCAGACTCAAAAAGTTTCTCTCGAAATATTTTTCTCTGCTGAGGGAAGCAGAAATCAGAACAAAGACGATGTACAGCATCGATAGGCGTATTTAAATACAGAGCATAATTTGATCAATGCTTTACACATTTTCTGTATCTCTGAAATGCCAGTCATGTGTTAGGATGATTTAGGATGATGCGAATATTATAAGGTGCAGGTGTTTAATTAAACAGTAAATAATAATAATATCTATGTAAGCTATTTTATTCTTCCTACAACTTGTTTTATGTTTTATTGTTGTAATAATAATAATAATAATAATAATAATAATAATAATAATAACAATAATAATAATAATAATAATAATAATAATAATAATAATAATAATAATAATGAAAGACATTTTAAATAAAAATAGAAAATTACATTATTTCTTGTTGTGGACTGACACGTGATGTGTCATCATATCCATGAATACTCAATGATCAATGCCCATACATCTGCACTATTGTGAATATCGCTCCTGAAACTCGTGAGATTAATAAGCCTCACCTGTGTGTAGATGATCCTGGAGGTTGTGTTTTAGTCAGATCTTCTGCTTTAGCACATCTTAAAACTAACTTGGTCGTCTGCCTTCCAAAAATTGTCCCGGATGCTTACAGCTCTTTTTTAAACTTAAAAGTGCTACCTGTACTTCTGTAGTGAATCCCTGCCTACTGCTTTCAGGCTTATCCAACATGGCCCTAGTCCAGTAGCAGTCCATCTCCAGTCAACTGTTGTTACATTTCAGTGTATCAACATGAGCACTTGCAGTGTGACGGTCATGTTGACGAGAGGACTGTTTTAGGGAATTAAACCTCCTTAAATTCCTCTGGCTGAGCGACAGCAGGAGAAGCGCGCAAAAGCGTCTGCATTCAGTGTTTGCTTTTTCTCCCTTTCACCGTACCGTCTTTACAGGGTCTCGGGGATAATAAGGGGCTGAGTCTGCTAGATTTTTTTTTCTCTCGGGATTGATCATTATTCCTGAGATTAAGAGTAAACGCTTTGGCGTCACCTTTGCTACTTTGCAAGTGCGCCCGTGAGCGAGATTCCCGGAAGATCACCACAAAAAAAAAACACTGACACGTGCTAGAAACACATAAACACATGAGATAAACATCACGTTTCTCATATAATGAAGTTTTAAGTACATGGCAGACACCTAAAACATGTTAACTGTAAGGTTGGATATGGGCTATTAAGATGGAAAGTTACGCATATTTGGACTCTCAAACGTGCTCCAGCGAGGCTCCTCCCTGATTGGCTGAGGAGTTTTGCGCGTCAAAAAGTAGCCTGCCACGTTTGTTTCGCTGCCAAAGGCCCGGTGAGGGGAGCCGCGTCCAGCCCGCGAGTCCGAGAGCCGTCTCTCCATTGGCCAACGCGCTGTACAAATCACACACGGGCAAGTCCGCCTGAAGACCGGCCAATTATAACTGTACGCACTTTAAGCTCCCTAAACGATTTCGTCTGCTGTCCGTTTAAGTCGAGCAGCTGAAGCTTTTAAGTTCCACGTTTCTCGTTTTTAGTGTACGGTTTTGGTTTGTATAAAAATATTAAACCATAATTAGTACCGTAACACTCGGATGTGGCCTGAATTATCGGACATATTTTGCAATTTGCAGATAACCTCAAACTGAAGATCTGCAGTAAGTAGTACATTATTTTTTTATTTTAAATTTTTTAAAACATCCTTTTTATTGTTCATCATTATCATGGATAAATAAGACTTATAGATTTTTTATTATTATTATTATTATGATTATTATTATTATTATGATGATTATTATTATTATTATTATTGTTGTTGTTGTTGTTGTTGATGATGATGTGCTTGTTATGTTGATTTAGAGTTGCTTCTTGGAAGCGAGTGTATTTCTCTGTCACTTGTTTTTAACCGGGTTTCAAAACTTCAGGGGGTCGTTTGTTGTTGGTTGGTGGGTTACATTTTATTCGCTGGTCTTCAGATCGACAGTCATACTTTGATAAAACAGTGGGTTTAATCATAGTTCCAGTCCACGTGTGCAAATGTGTTCTCTTGGCTGCGTAAAGCTCTGTGTGAAGTAGGGGACTGAAGACAAAGGGCGATAATTACAGAGGCGTGAAAAACACAGAGCTGCGTCAAAACAACGCGCTTTCCTTATTGATATTTTGGTTAATAATTGGAAATGTCCGTGGGCTGTGTATTGTACACGATGCACTGGTCTAATCAGTGGCTTAATACGAAGTGTTTAATTTGGTGTCGCTTAGGCTATAGTCAAATGGCACAAGAGGGTTTCTTCCTGCCTGAACAGGCCTAATATAAAATCGCAAAATTTAGATTTTGTTGTAAAAGAAAAAAACACCACGTGTTAAAACGAAAATAATAATAATAATAATAATAATAATAATAATAATAATAATAATAATAATAATAATAATTGAGTAGTCTTACTAATGAAGAGTAAATATGTTATTTGTACAAATATGGGTTTTGCATGGTGTGTGTGTGTGTGTGTGTGTGTGTGTGTGTGTGTGAGAGAGAGAGAGAGAGAGAGAGAGAGAGAGAGAGAGAGAGAGAGAGAGAGAGAGAGAGAAAGAGAGAGAGAGAGAGAGACTAAATCGATGAGGCCAAATGTTCAACTGCAGGTTCAGCGTCCAGTAATTAGGGGAGCGCGTGCCATCCGGATTATCTCGGTAATTTATCAACAAAAACATTTATCGTAATTAATTTTGGGATGAGGTAATAATCGAACGTCTATGCAACTGTTACGAAGCAAGTGACAGATTGAGGGAGAAAACCGTTGGATTAAAAAAAACCCTCGAACTCCTCGGTAAGTTAGGAAGCCCTGGGGTGGGTGGGGGTCGGCTGGGGGGTAGGGGTGGGGGGTGTTCTGGGGGGTCACATTTCCGTTTGCCAAAATCGTAGTTGCTCAAATTGTTAAATGTCAAATGAAATAGTTTATTGTGAATAATGTGAATTCATTTAGAACATTAAGTAATTTCGCAGTCTGCATTTTGTTTCTTCGTGAATTCGCCTACATGAAATAACTCATTCCTTAAATACCCATTTAAGGCGAATAAACATTTGTCTTTGGAGTTGACTTGAGAACATTTGATTTCTAAGTCTAGTTTTACATCCTTTGATGTCTTCCGTTGCTTATAATAGCAAAATGCCTGGCTTCTTCACCCTCTCACCCCAAAGCACTCCAAATAATCTCAAACCTCGAATCCAATTACAGAGGCGCTGAACTGGGTGTTAGTTATGAACCAATTTTTCAACCGACTCATTAAACACTGTTAGCCAACTCTAGTCAAAATACTCCTATTTATATTTACAGGGATAGTAAGGAGCTGTTAAACACCTCATTATGAATGCATTCACAAATGTAATGGCTGAGTGGGGAACGATGTGGTCCTCTCTTATTGTCACTTGTGCTTCTCGCCAGTAGGGCTTTGTTATCGGCCTTATTTATCAGACCAACAGCGGCCTTTGTTGCCACAAATGGTCTCCAATCAATTCCCTTATGCTGAAGACAATTAGCCTGGTTCCTATGCAAATCGACTTTCTTGCCGCATGTACATTAGCAAGACTATGTTTTGAGGATTGCAAGGACTTGTTGCAATTAGATGTTACTTTTGGGGGGGATCGATAGGGGCAGTAAGTAAGGGGCAGGGATAATGGGGTGGGTTGGGATGGTGGGGTGTGTGGGGGTGTTGAGATGAGCCTTGCTCACTTCACGAGGACAGCTGGAGATCTGCAGCGGCTTTAAGAGCGCAGCTGCGGTGTGCACGCGCATTATTTTGTGTTAAGTCCCGATTGCAGTCGGAGCGCTAGGTTCATCCACGAAACTACAGTCAACACCACCGGCGTGTATATTTGTGAACTTCTATCTCTATCTGTGTGATTTCGGACCAGGGTTTGGTAACGACCTCGGACCAAAAGAGGCGCGAGAGAAGAACCTCTCTTCAATATTTGCTCCAACTTTACTTCCGCGACCAACTTTAGCATGATGTCGTATCTTAAGCAACCGCCTTACCCGGTTAACGGGCTGAGTTTAACCACGTCCGGCATGGACCTGCTGCATCCGTCTGTGGGATATCCAGGTTAGTCACACAGACTGCCTTTACCGTGTCAGACAGAATATTAAATCAGTGTTCGTGTAACTACCCAAAAGTTTTATCTGCTTGATTTCAAGACTTACATATATAGTGTTGTAGTTTCTCATGCAACGATTACAATAGTTTGAAATGTCACATGCTGTTTGTAACGTTTTATTTTATATGCTATATATGCTATATTTTACAATTAGTCTGGAGTATGTTTGAGTTATCTAGGCCCTTTTTAAAAAATTTTTTTTTCAAATTTCAAATTATTTTGAAGAATTCATATTGGCCTACATCAGCTGATCACTGGGAGTTAGTGAGAACTTAATAACAGTCTAAAAATAAGATGTGATGAAATAAGTGTGAAAATTTAGCAAAATCAATCATTATTTGTTATAGACAACAAAGTTTATGATAATCCGTTAAAGATATTGCATGTCAAAAAAAATTATAGTAAGAGGTCTAATAGGTTAATGCTGGTATACTTTCAATAATAGCTTATATATATATATATATATATATATATATATATATATATATATATATATATATATATATATATATATATATATATATATATTATCTCACAATGCTTATTTAAGGTAGTAAACTTCTTTTTATATAAGAGTGAGTGTTGACAATATTCATTTAGTAGCCTATAAGCTACAATGGTAGGCCTTGATGCTGATAGCAAAGTTTATGTTGCCTGAATTCAACCTCGCGGGCATTTTGTGTTTTATTGGAAATAGCTACTCCTCGAAAGCAACGTCGGGAGAGAACAACGTTCACTCGGGCTCAGCTAGACGTGCTCGAGGCGCTGTTCGCTAAAACGCGCTACCCGGACATCTTCATGCGCGAGGAGGTGGCCCTGAAAATCAACTTGCCGGAGTCTCGTGTACAGGTCAGTATGTTGTTCCAAATAACGGAAGACGTTTTTGCCACAATTTATTAAAACATGCTTACTAATATCACAAAATAGTTTCCCTGGGCCATGTTCTTCAAAGAGTACTTTAGTATGATAAATTCGCGTGCAAGGAATGCAGAATATCTTAAAGCAGAATATATTTATGTATTATACATCTCTCTCTCTCTCTCTCTCTCTCTCTCTCTATATATATATATATATATATATATATATATATATATATATATACATATATATATATATATATAGAGAGATAGAGAGAGAGAGAGAGAGAGAGAGAGAGAGAGAGAGAGATGGATAGATCCTACTAATTACAGACTTCTGGTATTATTTATAAATGAATTAATAATTATTAATAATTATTTCTATTATAAAATTACTACATGTTTACTACAGGCTACATGTTTCTAAGGGCCATCTTTCTTTATGACAGGTTTGGTTCAAAAATCGGCGCGCAAAATGCAGACAGCAACAACAGCAGCAGCAAAACGGAGGCCAGAACAAAGTGCGCCCGGCCAAGAAGAAGAGCTCACCGGCGCGGGAGGCGAGCTCAGAAAGTGGAGCTAGTGGTCAGTTCACGCCGCCCTCTAGTACTTCAGTGCCGGCTATATCCAGCACGGCGGCGCCTGTGTCCATCTGGAGCCCGGCGTCCATCTCGCCGCTTTCGGAAGTGCTCTCCACCTCTTCGTCTTCGTCATGCATGCAGCGCTCTTACCCGATGACCTACACGCAGGCGACATCCGGTTACGGTCAAGGCTACGCGGGCTCAGCGTCTTACTTTGGGGGCATGGAGTGCGGTTCATACCTGGCGCCCATGCACCACCAGCTGTCGGCGCCAGCAGCCTCCGCTCTCAGCCCCATGAGCACCAGCGCCGTCACCAGCCACCTGAATCAACCGTCCACTCAGGGCTACGGCGCCTCGGGCCTCGGCTTCAACTCCACTGCGGCAGACTGCCTGGACTACAAAGATCAAACATCCTCTTGGAAGCTCAACTTCAACGCCGACTGCTTGGATTACAAAGATCAGACTTCCTCCTGGAAGTTTCAGGTGTTGTGAGAGAAGCAAGCGAGTTGTTTTTCAACAAAAAAAAAAATTAAAAGACTAGACAAGACACATACCTGCCATAATTCAAAAATCTGACAAACAAATTCGGCGAGGTGGATGAGTTGCGCTGCTCCTGCCTCGAGTTAGCCAGTCCTGTTCCTCAGTAACAAAGTCAATTATATAAATGGCCCCGGAGTGACATACAAACGCATACACGAGCTATATGACCACAAGCTGTTATTTAAAAAAAAAAAAAAAAAAAAGAACTCATGTGAACTTGTAATAAGTTAGATCACAGCCATGGAACAAATCCTTACCCATGAAAAGAGGAGTTGAAAAACACTACATGTTAAAAGAAGACAGTTTATAAATAAAGTGTACGGAATGGGCAGGCTTCTGCATCCAAAACCTCTTACAGCACGCCGACTTATGTCCATGTTGGCAAAACGAGAGAAACTTCCATCAGGACGATGTGAACAGCAGAGAGAATGTGTGTTTGCGTTTGTGTGTGAGCGAGATTGTGTGTGTGCTGAACGCCCCCAGGGCGACCTGGATGCACTACTTTATTTAAGAAAAAGTGTTTATAAGGAATCAATATGTAGTTTTTAAGAGACAATCAATGTGTGTCTTATATAAATGGTACATGTGTTTTTTTTAATCTGTGCTAGCCTTCGAAACTGTGATCTGTTGTAATTGTATGCAATTTGTGAGCTCCCTCGCAACCGTGAAAACTCGGCTGTGATTTTAATAGATTTTTCACTTTGTTCCTTTGAAGAAAAAAATACGAAATGATATTAGCCACATATGATTTTAATCTGTGCGAAAATTCAAGCCGGTATAATTTGTTGAATGCTCAAAAAAAGGGGTTTTCCTTCCGCTGATCACCTTTTAGTGACTTATTGTCGAAGATTTTCAACCATTGCAAACAACATTAATAAACGATTTCACAATTGAATCAACATTAAAAGGTATTCAGTTTGGCTGAAGGAGCATGTAAAATAAATGAGTAAATGTACAAGAGTGTGTGTGTGTGTGTGTGTGTGTGTGTGTGTGTGTGTGTGTGTGTGTGTGTGTGTGTGTGTGTGTGTGTGTGTGTGTGTGTGTGTGTGGGAAACTGGAGGAAAATGTTGTGAATCATTTTTGCTATGTCCACACGATGCATTTGTAGACAAATATATAAAATGCTCCAAAATTATGAATTTAGAATTAATTCTTTTTTTTTCCAAACAGGTTATTTTGCCTACGATTAATTTGAACGAATTAAAGAAAAACAATGCGACTACCTAGTTTCATTTAATCAGAGCTTTTAGTCTCAACTAATTGTAATTATAAATTATAAATCATTTTAATGTAGCTGGGTTAGTCTATAAAAATAACCTTTTATTGCATCTTGAAAACAGAGCCCTTTTATCAGCCTGTGCTATTTTTCCGTTTGTTTATCTCACCTCAGAAAAAATAAAATAATTAAAGACGAAGGCCTAGCCTTATAAATTTCTATTCTTTGTAGTAGAACTTATAAACTATATGGGTAAATAATTTAAACAAGTAGTTATCCAGTTATAAAGATGCTACAGACTTCTCTAAATCACCCTAACCAAAAAAATGTCTCTTGTGCATGGTGTAATAGGGTTTTAATGGGGGTTTTCAATTAAACGTACCTCTCCACTATAGCCAAGTGTACTCATACTTTAATTATTCTGCATTGTGGAGCCCGGTTTCCGGTCCTTCCGTTTGTAGAGTCGAGGCACCGGGAATGGGGTCTTGGGAAAGTGGCGCTAATCCGCGCCTCAAAGAGCCGCTAATCACGCTATTCCTGCGCCGGGTTTTTTTTTACAGGGCAGAGGACACAGCGGGCACATTCAGATCCGCTACAACCGAGATTACAGAGGAAATAATAATATTATTAAAGTAACCCAAAAATGGAGCGTGATTTGTCCGCATTATATCGGCACAGAACCGTTATACTGAACCTGTTATGGACAGCAGTTGAGATTTCTGGCATTGGCATCGTAGCCAAGAGTAAACGGGCTGAACTTGGTTAATATAACACTAAAGTAATAATATAAACCTAAAAACTTAAAACAATAATAATAATAATAATAATAATAATAATAATAATAATAATAACAACAACAATGATAATAATAATAATAATATAAAAAAAATATAATAATAATAATCAGTCAACAAATACCCGGTCATTGTATTGTTTTATATTCTACTATTTAATTATAACCAATGTTTTTCCCCATGTGTCCGCGTCGCCTCCACCCCAATCAATCTTTTCCGTTTGTTTCAATCAAACGCGATTCACAGAGAAGTGCTTGAACAAAAACGTCCTGAATACTGAGCTGCTTAATGAGAAAGAAGAAGCAGAATGGTATGAAGTGCAAGAGAGAAAATAATGGACCAGTGGTGCAAAGCTTTCTAAACTATACTGAAAAGCAAAGTGAGAGGGGCAGTGAAATGACTCGACGTGATCTGCGCCAATAAATATGAGCAGCTGAACATTCAATTAGCCTGCTTGACATTGCCAATAATCTCCCTTTCATTTACGTCCTTACTAAAGACACGGTCATTAAAAAGCATGACTTGAAATAATCCAAACGTTAAGATGTTGCCCAAAGCGAATCGTTCATTTTCTTTTCTCCGGAAAAGTAGAAAGGGAATGGGTTATGACCAACAGTGAATATTCCAGTAACAAGAAAATCACTTCTCTCAAATCCACCCCTGAATTCTAGTGCGTTTATTTATTTATTTATTTATTTATTTATTTATTTATTTATTTATTATTATTATAATTTTTTTTTTACATAAAATAGGCTAATTCGAAACGAGGATGAACTCATGAATAACCTACCCAAGGGAAAATGTAAATGTTCTTTATACACACTCACATATGAGTTCACTTTTTTATTTTAATTTTTTTAAATTGGACTCCAACACAAAATGTACGATCGATATTTAGGGGTGAAGGAAGAATGAATAAACACGAGAATAAAGAGAAGCCGAAAATGCGCATATTAATCAGTAATAACATGCTGTTCTTTAATTGTTTAATTTAAATCTCATGAGTTGTTTACTGATAACAAACAGTAACAATACGAGGAGGCCATGCCTTTCTTTTAAGTGTGCAAATAATTGCGATTTAATTAATAAGTAGTGAATTAATATTACGAATATCTGCAAATAATAATCTTGTGTAAAAATGTTTATCTAAAATCTTTTGAACTCTGTATATATTGCTTTAGGCCTATACAAAGAATTGAGAGGTCATCAATGTATATATTTTATATTTTACATCTCTATATAATCGAAATCTACTAAAACATATATAGCTCAAATTTAATTACACTAAAAATTCGTTTCTCAGAGGATATATATCTCATTTACACTTTAGCCTACATATTTAGACTAAAAGTGATAATCACTGAAATAACCGATTCATTTGTAGTGAGGAAACATCCTCATTAAATCCGGACAAATTTATTCAGTTATACAAAGGCTAACATTTACTCTGCCTAAAAAAACAATCAGTTTCATATTTGTATTGATCTAGTGTGATATTAAGAAATAAGAACAAAAAAGATAACAACACTATTGTGATTTTAAACTGGCTTGCCTGAGTTACTGATGCACATCTCGTTATAATTCTTCTCTTAAAAGCTGATTACTGTGTATGTAGGTCATTGTGACAGTTGCTGCTTTTGTATAGGAACAGACGTGTGTCAGTTGTATCAACTGTTAATTGAATTTTTTTTTGGTGACAGTTAAGTAAAAAACACCAAAAAGATTAACTAGATAATATAGAAAAAAATACTACTTATATTTTTTCCACTACAAAGTATTTTAACCAAAAGTTTAACCAAGAGTTTTTGCTATTCTGTGTATTTAAATATCTGAACTCAAATTCATACTCATTTTTTACTCATTGCGACATTCTGTTATGTCTACTGATGTAAAGGCTAATGAAAGAATAGCATTATATATTATATTCGATTATTTATAACATTTTATAATATAATAGAGGGATTTATGGGTAGAGTTTAATTTTTTTAAACTTTAGACCAAGAAGTTTAGATTTTTGAACTTCAGAACAGGAAAGCCAGAGCATTTAACTTTATTTATTTCAAAATGTCAGTCAAGTGTTTTTCAGCTTGACAGGTAGGCATACTCATTTACGACCACACACAATACAATGCGTCCAGGGGTTTTAACTTTGAAATTGTTGCTGCTTTAAGAGTGCAGAAGTCACCCATGGATCAGACACGGCCCAAACCTTGGGGCCTCTGGTCCCGCAGAGAGCGTCTTTCTTTTTTAATTAAGGACAACGCGGCCTTAGAGGAACATGTGGGGCTCTGCTCTAATCCGCACCCCACGTTGGTTACTGTGTTGGACTAAACAACGGCCCTCTGTTCTTTCAGCACTCACCAATCAGCCAACTTTCTTGGCCAAGTCCTAGCAAGTGACAACCTATGTGTATGAAGCATAATTTAGACTAATCACCTGATATCAGCTGATATCAACTGCCTAAAGTTAAGGGACTTTAGTAGCTTATTTATTAATGTAATTAACCTTTGCATGCTCACCACAGAAGTTCCACACCAGTCTACAAAAACATCACACACACAGATCCTAGGCTTAAATGTATATGATATCAAGTGATTACATTATCAAGTGCTGTTTATTATTTTGTGTTACTTTTCATGATATCAGGACAAATTTTAAAAATTAAATTGCCTACATTTTTCCACATTGAAATAATTAAAAAATAATATGCTTTTTGCAAAGAATTTTATGTCGAAGAAAGTAGACCTACATAGGATTTGGGCCTACTACTGTACTTTTGTATATAGTTAACACTATCCAACAAACCAACAAATAATCATCATTGCCATTATCACTGTCAATTCAACAGAAGAATTGTCCATTTCTTAATTCAGTTCTATCTTTTTTGTCACATCATGACTGAATTTGCTAATGGTTGAGTGTTGAAGACATCATATTTTGATGTCATCATATAAACCAATGAAGACATCATATTTTGTAGTTAATATTATCATATTTTCTATTACAGTTGTAGTAGTAAATGAACAGATGGAGGTATAAAAAACAGAAAAACATTATATTAAGTATTATTACAATTATTAAATGCAGTGATTGGTGAACATCTAGCTAATGCCTAGTTTTTTCCTGAAGTCCATTAAATTCTTGATAAAGATATGGGATAGAGCAGTTACATAACTAAACAACCTTAATTTCCTTTATTGAAACAGAGGTAAAACTCAACAATGACAAAAATGCATTTCGGGATATGATATTTCATATCCTACCTGAAAACAGAAGAGATACTGGTTCAACGTTCCTATAATCAAAATGTAATGAAGAGTCTTGGCAAGAAGCACATTTCTTTAAAGTCCAGTAAGTGAACTCTGGTTCCTCACATTTTAAAACATAAAAACTTCCAAAAATGTGGACAAGAGTAAGTATCTGATTGACTTTGACAAGGGCCAAATTGTGATGGCTAGACAACTGGCTGTCAAACTCCAAGACCTGTGGGGTGCACCAAGTTTACAGTGATTATTAACATCCAAAGGAAGTCAAAAGAAAGGACAAAGGGGTCATGGGTACTAAGGCTCAATGCAAAGGCAAAGGTAAGTTCTTTGGATCCTAACCCACAGAAGAGGGGCTATAGTACAAAATTCTGAAAAGGTTAATGCTGCCTACAGTATGATAGAAGGGAGTCAGAACACTCAGTGCATCACAACTGCAACACAGCAGCAAACTGGTCAGTGTTTCTATTGTAACCCCTATCTTCTGCCAAACCTATACACATCTACAATGTGCAGGTAAGCATTAGACCTGGACAATGGAGCAAAAGAAGAAGACAAGATTTTAGTCCGATCAATGAGGCGCCACCCTGAAACTTACATGACTTATGGGACCTGCTGCTAATGTCTTGGTGAAAAATAAGACAACAAACCTTCAGAGGTTTTAACCTTCTATACCTTGATGAGTCAGATCTGTGTTCAAGGCACAAGGAGAACCTACATGATATTATAGAGGTGTTTATAATATTATGGCTGATCTGTGTATTTCTCATCATTGAGTCTGCAGAGTTGTAGTAGTTGCAGCCCTCCTCTCTGTGTTCTTTAGGGACTTGTCATTAGCCCAATTAGGAAGGTGCTCAAGAGGCAGCCTTACTCATCATTTACCTGTCTAATGACCTCTCTCACACCCTTAATCTCCTGCAAATAATAAATTAGTGAGAAAATGTAACAGGGACTGGAAATAATTAGGTGAAAGTGTTAGCCTGGTGTATGGTTTTTATAAGAAATAGAAATGGAGATTATGTATAAAAAATATATGCTATACTGATATTTGCAATAAACAATGCTAAAGATAATATCTTCCTTCTTTTCTGTGTAGGACAGGCTTTAGATTCACTGTAACCCTGGCCAGGATACAGCACTAAAGATAAATAAACAAACACTAGTACAATGTAAAATGTAAACTTATATTCCATATCCCCACAAATCTGTTACCCCTCCTCACATCTCAGGTTCCATCCTGGCAGTGTAATTAGTCCACAGGCTCCTAATTGTTTGGGGATAAAGCAATGACCTGCTCAAGGGAAAAGTTAATCCTAATCAAAGACATCTGAGCACTTGATCATGTAGTTGAGAGCTGTGTAACTATTACTGAGCACTCAGTTACTCAGGTTTGCCTAAGGCTTTATTAATTGTTATAAATCTACATGATTCTATCTGTATTATTTATCTAAATACTTTTTCATAATCATAAAAATTATAAAATAATAGCTATATTTACAGGTGGTCATTTAACAAATATGTTAAAATGTAGAGTATTTAATGTGCATTATTTTCTATAAACAGCTTAATGTTGACCCACAGATAGCCAAAATGAATGGAGCCAGGCACATTTTCCTCTTTGTGCACATTTTAAAAGAAATCACAAGAGATCTATAACAAGTATCAGGACGTCCTTGTTCACTTGAATAAAATTTGGCCCACCATCTCCTGGCCCACATGTTTAATGTAGACTGGCGTTTGGCTTGCATGTGCCACACCAGCCGTTTAGCCACTTGTTTTTATTCCTCTCAGACAAAAGGGCTATTTATTGCAAGTCACAGGGCATGCAGTGAATTTAGGCTGGGAGCAGGTGGGGATATTATGGAGCAAATCTGGTAGACTTTAGACTAGCCGACTGGCTCCAGTTGAATGGTGTGCAGTGAATTCAGCTATTTGAACATTTCTATAAAAAGTTGTGAATGAGTGGTTATATGTGGTTAGAACTTAACTAAAATATTTTGGGTTTCACCATTCATTATGGTAATTGTTCCTAAACTTTTTCATTTGACTGACGCTTTACTAACCAAAAAAGTACAGCACTAAAATATTTTAAACCTCCAAAAAAATGAAAATAGCCTCAGACGGATCCAACAGTTTGATCAAGTCCTGTGGCTGTACAGAATAAATTACTTATGATAACCTTAGTGTAAGTTAATGGAAGGCTTTTAGGAACTCGAATCTAGAACTGCATAAAATCTACCATACTTCTTATGAACAAGAATGTAAATTATGCAGAACCCATTTTCCTGAGTGTTTGGATCTACCTTTCAACAGCTCATCTGACCACAATAGAATAAACAGTCAGGGTAACTTGTTGGGTCTGATATCAACAAGGCCTTTGTCAATAATACTTAAACCATACACATTCTCGAGCTACATATATATTTAAAATCCAGTAACAAGGCTAGTCTAATGGAGTTAAAAACACACAGCTGTGTATGAAAGATGTATGAAATCTCTTAGTGTACAGCTTACATGAAAATGCATTATTTATCTCAATACTATTTAAATGCTTTTTACAATGTGTACTGCAAAAATGTCATTCAGCTCATTCCTAACAACATGGGTCAAGGTCAAATGACCCATGCATGTATGCATCCACAGACATCTAGTCTGGGCAGACAGACTTGGGTTCTTTTGTTAAAGGCTTAGAGATATCACTTGACATTGTAGAGATGAGGAAGCACTGGTCCAGTGTAAATATAGCCAAATTGAGTTGATCTCTCTGTTTTGTTCTGTCTGCGGTCACTATGCACTTTCATTGACTTCTTGGTCCCAGAGGGAGTCCAGAGAATCAGCAGAGGTCAAGTCGGAGTCTCTATGGGGAGCGATAGCTTTAACCTCTCATTCCCCTTTAAAATTACTTATCACGCCTCTAGCTATGTCACACTGCATATGACACCTGAAGAATCGAGCAGACTGACATTTCTGTTTTTAATGCATGAATCAGAAAGCCTCAGAATGCCTGATAATGGATCCACACTATAGCTTATATAAAGTATAATAAAATGAATGTAAATTATGTAAAACCAATTTTACCATTTTCATTATATTAGTGAAATAAAATTGCATTAATGAAATAAAAATTGTTTTCAACACTTGCACCTCTCATTATTGCACAATTATTGCATACCTAATCATGCACTGAGGAATCTGGAAATATTACATCAATACACACACTGCATTCTAATGAGATGTTTGTTCATTGCTGTCATGATGGTGATCAATAAATACCCGTTTGTTGGTCAGCAGTTGTTCATCCTTATTTTTTTTTACTTCACACACACATTTCAGCCTGTTATTATTATGTTAATAGAGATAATGGCCACTGGAATAATGACCTCCATGTAATGAAAAACATCCAGTCAATGCTTCATTAACAATAGCACTATCTCTAGATGGCCAAGTTGTACAGGAAAGTGTTTTTTATTTGGTGATGAAAAATTTTAATGAGGCATTTGCTGAAGTGCAAAAAATTAAAATGCTCCTGTGTTTTAGATTTCAATATAAAAGTCAAAGCTATAGCCAGCACTATGAGAAATGACTATGAATTTTTGAAACTGTCGACTTTCACACCACTTTGTCAGAGACATGTTCCATGTTATCAGACTTGCTCTCTATACCAGCCGGTGGGCTGGCAGAAAGCACTCTGGAGTTTTATAATGAGACTCAACTGTAATTAGTGAGACACACTGGTTTAAAGGCTGAGAGTGTTTGAATTTGTATGATGCACAGGGTGCGTTTTAATGTTATATGACTGTTACTATGATTGTAACTATAAGATAAATGTCACTGATATGCCCTAAATCTGACAAATGCCATCGCACACCACTGCTATGGTACTGCATAGATATTCCTGTTTTTTTGTACAATATTTTTGCATAATTCTCCACAGTGCCAGCAGGTACTTATTGTACATTAACATCACAAAGTCAGTCTGTTTGTGTGTATGCGCATCCACTGGTGAGGTTACACAGGGCACCAGGACTCTAGATGAGGTAATAGGTAGCTTAGTTATATGATTACAGTGAAACACACTGTGTTTTACCTCATTCGTTACATCTCTAAAAACCACAGCACAATCTGCGACTCTACATGTATGTAAAGTGTGTATGTTAATTTCATTATTGAACCAGTTAATGCAGCATATGCACATACCTGTGCAAAAAGTGGGGATCATGAAATTCTGCTTATATTTGCTTCTTTCTCCATAGACCTTTACTGGCAAATATGATTACATTTTCAAGCTACTGAATCAGGCCTGTTCAGTAAGAGTTAAATGGACAGGCGTTGAAAGCTTTTAAATGAGGCACTTGAATATTTTAAAACTCAAAATACAGCATCTTACTGAACTTTAGCATCCAATATTAAAAGTAGAACATAAACCTACCATAATTATACAATTAGAGTGACATTTGTCAAATTATATTTCAGAATTATTAATATGTTTAATAATGAAAGTCAATATGATGCACATAGTCAGGGCAGACACATGCAGTAAGCTCTGTTAGGATAGTCTTGGGATGCATTGGCATGAATGATATTAGAAACAATATACTCACCTTTTCAAGATGACTAATCAGAAAACAAAAGTAGAGTCATAGCTTTTAGCTGCAGTGAAGGGCATGTCATGTGAAATAAACTTGACAACGCATGACTCACTCTCTCTAGAATTTTATCATTTCTTTTTCATGGCATTGTTATATGAACATTCAGGGAAACTCACACACATTTGCACACTCCTTCCACAGTGCCTGTCCATCAGAGGGCAGGCTGAAATGGACTGGAAGTTTGGTGGTCATGGGCAGAGACAACATCACCACTAATTACATTCTGCCAGGTTAATCCTTCGGTGTCCCCTACACTCACTCTTTATCCCATACACACTTAGGGTGGGAGCTAGGGAGGGGCAAAGACAAACAATCATCGCTTACCGTTAAGAATGGAAGTAAAAAAAAAAAAACAGCAGGCACTAGGAAATAAACATCTGACCACTTGAGTTGAGTTATGAAAATGCGTCTTACGAAGCACACATGAAGCACACACGTTTTTTTTTCCTATGAAAACAAATGTATTAATTTTTCTCTTTACTTTTCTGTAAAAAAAAAAAAAAAAAAAAAAACAACTATGAATTGAGCTTTAGTGTGTCTGATGAATCACGCTTTCTTTTACACATTATGTGGATGGGTGTGTGTATGTGTTGCTCAGCTGGGGAAGAGATGGCACTAGGATGCTCAATTGGATGAAGGTGGAAAATAGTGTGACGCTATGGGCAATATTCTGCTAGCATTCATGTGGAAGTCACTTTCGTTGTACCACCTACCAATACATTGTTACAGATCACCCCTTCATGGTAACACTATTTATAATGGCAGTGGCCTCTTTCAGCAGGATAATGTGCAATACTGCACAAACCGTACAAGACTGGCTTGAGGGATATGGTGATAAATTTATTTTGTTGTCATGGCCTCCAAATTCCCCAAATCCGATCTCCAAATCTCAATCTGATCAAGCACCTGCGGACAAAAAATCTTATATTTTCAATTATTTTACATTCAAATGACAGGTCTTGTGGAGTCCATACTTAGATGGATCAGAGCTGTTTTAGCAACACAAAGGGTGCTACACAATATTAGACAGATGTCTAGGGTTAGGGTTAGGGTTAGGGTTAGGGTTAAGAGGTCAGAGCTTCAGTTAATGTTCAAAAATCAATCAAAATTCAAAATGCAGAAAAGGGTGATCTCTGTGTAAATTCAAGGGAGATCACACACAGGATGTTCTCCTGAGAATTTTACAGTCTCTACAAAAAAATGCTTGACCAGTGAGCTTTGGATGTTTTGGGTAATGACCAGATCTTTTCTCACACTTTGGCCTATCCATCACTTTTGTATTCCTGGTTCCAGAATTTTTGTGGCTCATCAAAATGACTTCTTTTTATCCCAAAAGACAGCTCTCTGGTCTTCATGCTGGTTTATCCTTTGAAACAGCAAATGCAGTCATCACAGGCAAAATGCAAGGCTTAAACTTACAGTAGTCTTTCAGAGGTACTATTCCCTTAAACCATTAGTCTAACTGGGCACATCTGGACAACAAGAAACACCTGTCACTTACTTGTGGTAATGGGTTCAAACAAAATGTGAAATGTTGTTAAACATCTAAATGAAAAAGAAGAATATAATACACAGTAAAAAGTGATGGATTTTCTAGCTTTTGAATAATGGATTTTGTATTGTTACAGAATTGCAGTGTTCACTAATGAGATCATAAAATCTGTGTGATGAATATTTCTGTCTAGGTTTTGTTCTTCTTTACATAATTATTAATATGTGTTTGAGAAAAGGTATTATTTGTTAGTACATTTTAAAGTCTAATGTCTTTTTCTGGGTTTCCAATATGAAATACGCAGCTGTAAGTTTGTCTTAAGAAGTTATTTTAACATTATTTATTTTATTTTATCATTATTTATATAAGGTAACTAGAATAAAAGATATCAGAAAGTTCTAATTGAAAAGGGTAAACTTTTATCTCCACCACAGTAAGCACATTGGACAGCCTGCAGAGAGAGGCCCCCACCGTCATTCTCCCAGCTTGCAATTCTCATACACACACACCTCTGGCTGTTGGTCCTCAGCCCCACTGGACTGGTCATCCTTAGCTTTCTGGTGATTAACTGACCTCTTCAACTTGGAAAGTGGGCTGCAAGAGTAGCTCAGTCAACTTATTACATGAGGTTGAGCTAAATAGGGGTTGCACTTTTAATTCTTCACTTTTTTGTCATCGTTGCATGCTCTAAAAACATCTTAGTAGTTTCTTTATTAAAGAGAGTTTTTCTACACTGGATGGTGAGCATATTCCTGTAAGTGAGCATGCGCAGTTGCGTGCTTCTGTAGCGGGTATGCTCAGAGGTGTAATGTCTGATTAGGGGATTACAGGGGAAGTGCTTCTTCGCAGTTCTCTGAGAAACAATTATTAACATGTTGGTGTCTCTAATCCTGGATAAACACAGCTTTTCAAGAACAACTGAGAGGTTCTCTCTCTTTCCTCCCTCTATTCTCCTCTTTAAATCCATCTCTAAACCCCCATAGTCAGTTGAACTCCAAAGTCTAACTAATACCAGTTGAACACATGTGGCAGTGGTGTTGAACAGTGCATTTAATACTTTCTCGGCACATGTTGCACCTAAAACACCAATTCGTACCACAACCAGGCCAACAGGCAACACAGAGATGAAAGGGTGACAGTTAGGTTGTGGACAGTATGCAATAATTGTGCTTGTTTTAAAGGGCACTGGGTTTAAGATGTTTAGAGAATTTAATCTTTTTTTGTAGACTTCTCCAGGTTAATCAGCTTTCAGGCGCTGGAAAGTGTGCAAGAGTGTCAGGAAAACTGTGCTAACAGGTAGAAGAGAGATGACAAATTTTGCTTCGTCTACATTAGTTTCTACACTGTTAATATATAGCACATGCCAAAAATAAATCAAAATCACTATTCATTTTCTTTCTGTTGATATGCACATTCTATTGTGTCATAATGTGAAAGGATTGTATCCATGTAATCTAAGTATAATAGGAAATGTAAATGATACCACACAGAAGTTTATTAATTCCCAATAATCGATTATCTTATTTCTGATGGCAATATTACAGGTTGGTAAGTGTGAAGAGCTGACACACATCAGAACCCCAGTGTGCTAGACCACACCCCCTCCCTCTCACACACACACACACACACACACACACATCTGATGGACTTGATGGAAAGGTAGCCTGCAGCTCATAAATCAGACACAGACAGGTGATCAAAACAGCCCATTAGTCTCCATTTACACACTCTCACCCTCACACACACCTCAATCTGCTGACTATTCCAACACTAGCGTGTGAATGACTTTGAAGAGTTCAAAACGGAGTTCCATTGCTGTTGCTAATAGTAACAGGCAAGCATGTTAAACATCTCTCCACAGGTTCAAATGAAAAAGGTGGCAAAGTGTAATTCAGTGCTGAGCAGTCGTGATTACAGTATTTATCAAGCCCCTTATCACTCATTGTTTCGTTAGTGTTCTTGTGATAGACCTCATGCCTTTTCCCTTCTAATGTATTTTTATACCCTTTTCATTTTTACTCAAAGTGATAAACCTTCAGTGTTTATTACACAGCATATCTATGGTTCTTAAAGTGAGGTCTGGAGACCTCTGTGAGCCATGAAGCATGGCGATTTTTACAATTATCTTTTGTAGCAGTGCTTAAAGTAGTTATTAACTACTTTTAATTTCAAGAATATGCTCCCTTATCAAACCTCTTGGTATTTATAAAGTTTGAAAGTGAACTAGTCTTGAAATCTTTACACTAACTTACTTATGTTATGCTAAACACCGTAATTCCATTTAGCAATGTTCGTGAGCAACAGCTGTATTTTCAGTGGAAACCACACACATATTCAGGATATTAAATTGTCATTTGATCCAATGAGGGCATCCATCACTTCCAAGGACAAATAAGTTTAATAATTAAAATCTTTGGGCCATTATCAGCCTGCATGGTAGTATTCAGAATTAGTTTTTGTGCATTTTGTGCATACTTACTTTAAATGATGTTTGTGTGTACATCAAGAAGCATTTAGCACGATATCCAATCTAAAAATGTTTACAATATGGATGATAGGGAGCAATTTCAAAGGCACTATTAATTTGCCTTTTAATTCACCTATGGCAGCTTTTATTGCCTTTTATAGCTTATTACATACAATAGTCAGTGACAAAATTAAGCATTATGTTTACATTTATGGCATCTGGCAGACACCTTTATCTAGAGCAACTTACATTTTATCGTATTTATACAATGAAGGGCCCTGCTCAGGGGCCCAGCTACTTGGTGGACCTGGGATTTGAACCTTCCTATTAGTAGTCCACTAGGTCAAAATCTGTATATTAATAGACTCTGTTTGGTGTTGTATGTTCTCTCTGTGTCTAAATAATTATCTCACACTCTCTAAAAACATGCTGTTCGGTGAATGGGCGATCACATGATAAAATCTCATACATGTGAATGTGTGTGTAAATGTGGTGTTTATGCCACCCTGGGAATGGCACTCACTCCACATGCCTTTTTTTTCCTGGGATGAATTATGTATCTAACATGAGCTTGACCAGAGGATTTCTACAAGTGAGTAGGTAGTAATGATGAATGCTGGGGAAAAACATCAAATTAAATATCCCAGCATTAAGAACCACATAAAAATAATTGACTGGTCCAGAGACGTGAAAATGTTTTTGAATGTCTTGAAAGCTTCTATGATATAGAATCTTTCAAGACATTCAAGAACATTTTGGAATACTAAACTTCCACATGGTATACACATGTAAACGTGGAAGTTCCACAAAAAGAAGAAACAAAATAGAAAAACTAGTGTGAAGAGAAAGTTCAAACTGGTGAGGCATATGTTTGTGTATGAGATCCACACGAACGTACACACACAGGTTCAGACAGATGTCAGCCACAAATTAAGAGGAAACATAATTACAAAAAAACACAACACAGTATACAAACACCACCTCACAATACCCAAAAGCAATCACCCTGACATACACACCTTACCACTGTTAATCCCCTAGACACTGAAAAGCACACACACGCACAAATACATACTCATGCAAACGCTCTCGTGCACACACACATACACACTCGCAGAGTCAGTGTGTTTATCACAGTGTGCAGGCTACCAGCACCCGTTAGTCTAATTCCGTTTGTATGTTTAGATTCGTTTTGCTTTAATCTCCTCTTGTTTGTGCACATCTGCAGAAGCAGCACTCTGTGAGAGGGGGAGGGCTTGTTCCAAAAGAAAGATGGGTGCAGGTGTGTGTGTGTGTGTGTGCGCGTGTGAGTGTGAGTGAGTGTGAGTGTGAGTGTGAGTGAGAGAGAGTGAGAGAGAGTGAGAGAGAGAGAGAGAGAGAGAGAGAGAGAGAGAGAGAGCAAGCCAATATGTACAGAAAGTTGTATGGCCACAGGATCATTAGACATATGTAATTTAACTTGTGTATGATGCTTTTGTTCATTTTCCACTGAAGAATTTACATCACTAAACCATATGAAAATGTGTGATCATTTTGGAACTTCCAAACGTTTGAGTCTTAGCACAACAAAAAATATTATTGGAAAATAAATAAAATAATGAAGAACATTAGTAAAAAAAGTTAAATAATTAAATAAGAATAATTCTTGTAAAATTCTAATAAATTATTGTAGGTGGTCATCCTTGAAAAATATCTTTATATTGCTCAGATTTTAGAAACTTATTACCTTGCGCACACACAAAATCCCTCAGACATCAAGTATTACAGGAAATACCAAAGCACATTATACCCAAAATAAATAATAGATGTTAACACACAATTGAGTTAACAAATATAAAACTACACACTACAAACATTTATTTTTTCATTTTCAGTAACCATCCTGCTCTATTCTGGTCAGCCATTTGACCTACCAGCATGTTATTGGATAGTGGGGGAAACCTCAAGAACCCATAAAAAAACAACAGAGGGGTGTGAAACTGTAAAAACCAAAGAATATAGTAGTTTGAATTGCATAGAGAAATACACCATGATCACCTGTTCAAGTGTTTCCAACCTTTTTAGACATTCCAGAGACTATTAGAAGAAGATCCAACACCATATATTTATTCATTTCAGAAACAGTGTTTTATAGATATTCCTGCCAATAACGTTTTGGGTATTAAAAGACAATTATTCACTCTCACTGTTTGCAAACATACTGTACGTGATACCAACTGCCTAAGTATCTGATACACAATGATTAATAATATAAAGCAAACTGTGTGTGTACAGCATATTAAGTATAATAATGGTTGTTTAGCTTGTGTTGCACTCAGGGATTTTGGGATCATACTGTAGGGTGATATTTTTGAACCAGAGTCTCAGGAATAAACAGGCCAGCAGCAGTAACCAGGCAGCTCTCAGCTCAGAGAAGAGCAGGGCGCATCGGCCAGGCCTCCAGGCTTCTGGAAGTCTCTTCAGTCTGTCACACACAACTCACAACACAGGCTCCACCACCAACACAGCATTACAGGCCTGTTACACAGCATTACAGCACATCTTATTATCCCGCTCAACTCTCTTCATTAGCCCAATTGGATCCTGGGATTTCCATTTGTAAATGGGGAGCTTTTTAGATTAGCTGGTGTTGGCCATTATGACACATTCTCTAAACGTTCCCCCAACGGCACGATTAGCTCCTGTCTGTCAGGCTAGAAATGTAAACTTTTCAAAATGTGATTCATCCCTTTAAGCCTTCCACAAATATTTTCCACAAGAAATGTTAAAAAAATATAAATAAAAAAAAAACTGTCAACGAAGCAATCCCTGTTTCAATGTTTGTCATCATTATGAATCATAAACTACTGAAACTATGCAATGTAAACCTTGTTAATCCTTATCACTGATCACTTATCATTTGCAACCCTATTGCTAGGACGGAGGGGGATATGAGCTTCTGTGTACTGCTCAGGCTGTTTCAATGCAAGAAAGGGTACAAATCAATACTAAAGCTGCACTATTACCTTTGTTGACGGGAAAGAGTTTGCACTCATTCTGGTTCTCTTTTTCTCTCTCAATTACAGTATCTCACTTGTTTACAGTCTGTCTCTCTCTTCCCAATGGAAGGCAGGCTGCTGTTCCTCCCCAGGCTGGCATTCAGACATGGCCACAGCTCCAGCAGGACCAACGCACACTGAGGCAGCAAATTATGAAAATGTGGCTCTGTGTCCTCAATGGCACCACACTTCCTTAATGTGGCACAAAATTAGAACCTGAGGGGTGAGAGAGAGGAGCCCATTTAATTGGAAAAACTGCTTTAGGCCTACACACATGCACTCTCTCCTCCTTCTCTCTCTCACATGCATACACACACTTGGAATAATTCATCGCACGAAAGCTGTGATATCATCTCTTACCCACCAACAGTGCACTCTCATTTATAAGGCACCTCTGCTGAGAGCCGCAGGCATTTCTTTAAGGTGTCTAAATGTGCGTGTTTACCCTCAATTATTTAAAAAGCACTTTACAGAGATCACATAATGAGGGCACTCTGTCTGTTGAAGAGACAAAAAAATTCTCCTAAAGGGGTCTCAATTGTTTACTCAAAGTGTGTTCAGTTATGTTGGATATTCCAATAAATGTCACAGTGGTATTATCACAGTGAGACATGGTGCAAGCAGTTGTTTCAAATTATGTACATCAAAACAGTTACATTTGTCATGTTTCTTTTGCTTAAACAGGCAAGTAGGTGCACTGAGGCACAAGCATATACACACACCTGTATATAATTCATCAACAGAAGGAAGCCCATTGTCTAAGCCCCTTTGGCCACTGAATGCCGGTTATTAAGCCACACTTATTTCTTTGTTCCGCAGGGCTATGCTGAGGCCTCACTCCTGTCAGATGTGCCCAAAGCACTCGGACTGAGATTCCCACTGGTGTCTAACCCCTGAACCACCCCTAAACCTCCTCACTCCCTCAGTCTCCAGCCTCTCACTCCTGCCTGGAATGACTAAGCGAGTCCAGGGCCAAAAAATGAAAAAAGCGGTTAAAGAATCAACACAGAAATTTGAATCATAATCCTTTCATCTCAAATCATACTATTCCCATCATTATTGTTTAATATGTTTACAGTTTGGATAGGTTTCAAGCAATGGATAAAGATAAATAGTTGAAGATAGGGAGTGTCATGGAGGCAAGGGGGTTCACCTTTAAATGGGTTATGAGCACACAATCTTAATCTTGGTTATTACAGGCTTCTTTTTATTATAATAGGGGATTAAAAGATCTAGGGTCTTATAAGAGATCTACAGTAAGGGTTTAATCTGAGTGTGTAAGTCTGAGTCAATTGACAAGAACTGTTCTTTTTAGTAACTTTAATATGTAATCATTTAACAAATATACATGTTATGATTTTCTGTTCAGCTATACTTATTTAATATGCTTACAGAATGAAACTCAAAGTTGCATCAGAGTCAATATATATATAGAACTGTATTAACTGAGATTTTTTCAATAGCGATGAAATTAAATCAGTCATTGGTCATGGATTGAGAGTTTTGGAATTTTAAACAGGGATCATAAGGCCTTTCAAATCTTCAGTCTGGACTGTGTCCCCCTCTAGTCCATCAGTGGAACAAATCTA
Source organism: Tachysurus vachellii (assembly GCF_030014155.1). Taxonomy (NCBI): domain Eukaryota; kingdom Metazoa; phylum Chordata; class Actinopteri; order Siluriformes; family Bagridae; genus Tachysurus; species Tachysurus vachellii. Next base: position 15,717,248 of record NC_083469.1, read on the forward strand.
TATGTCCACACACCTGCATAAGTGACCAAAGTTTCATCTCAACTCCATAACAGTGGCTAGCCCTGTATTGTCTCTTTCCTTCCTCTTTGCTCCCGCTCTCCAATCCCCCTTCCAAGTCAGTGAAAGGAGATAGGCCCTGCAGCTAAAGCCCTCTTTTAGCACGCTCCCGGCACAGTCTATCAGCAATGCACAGCAAGCGGAGGTGTCGCTTCTGCTCTGGCATTTCGGACAGTATCAACTCCTCTCCGGGTGCAGGGAAAAAAGAAAAACAGAAGGGGTATTATCAGGGAGGGATGAGTACAGCTAAGGCATTTTTGTCTTTTTATTCTCCTCCTAAGCCCCAGGCTGTGCTCCCAATCCGATTGGTCGATACAGCCAAGGATGTAAATGAAATGCAAAGAGCAATAAGGCTGGCTTCCATTGCCACTGTGTAATGTGTCTGTTCCACTGCAACTCTCTGTTGCTCTCTCTTTTGGCTCTTGCTTGCATTTTACTGCCACATTCTCTCTATGTCCTTGTTGTGCTTTCAGTAATGTCTTTCTGTCCATACCCCTACTGACCAGTTTGTTCACTCTGATCCCATCATTCTCTTGACTACGGCAGTGCACTCTCTTCTTTTCCCATCTCTTACTTTCGCTCTTCATTCCCCCACCTCCTGCTGGATGGGCTCTCCACTCTTATCTGCTCAGGCGGCCCACATTCCAGTGTTGCCGTGGCACCATGCCTGCATCCACGGTCACAGCGATTCCATGGGTTCCCACAATCCCTGAGATGAGAGAGGGAGAAACAGAGCAACAATGAAAATTGATGAGAAGAAAGGGTGACAGAGAGGTATGCAAAGAAACAGACAAGTCAGGAGGGAAGTAATCAAGTCAAAATTGTGTGTGATTATATTAAAAGACACCATTCACTAAGAAGCAGCACTCTGATACATAAGAAAAACAAAATTCAGGCATGCATCATTCAGGTAGAAAGCATGTGCATGTATAGTTTGCAGGAAGGCTGCATCACTGCATTCTTAGATCACACCATGAGGGATTACGAAATTGAACAAGCCTTAACAAGATATAAAATATAAAAAGATATTTAAATATAAAATAAACAGACAAAGCATTTGGAGTTTAAAGAGGGTTGCAAGTGTACTGTGCAGTAGAGACTGATAGAAGAAAAAGAAAAAATGATGGGCAATTTCAAGAGGTTGTCCCCAGATTAGTGGGCCCTTCTTAATCTCTTTTGGCTGCTCCCAAATTGGGTTGCCTTCCAATCTCAATCCCAGACTGCTGTGCTCCTAATGTGGGAGCCACAGACACATGACAGCAGGAGGGAAAAGGATAATTATGAGTGAGGGAGAGGGAGAGAGAAAGTGAAAGAGACACAAGAGATGGTTTATTAATAAAATAAACCCTGGTATAATATCAATTTATTAAGGTACAAAAATAACATAATTTGAGTGGATTCAAAATAAACACAAAGATTTTTTTCCAAAAGGTTTTACCTCTACCTGTACACTCAATATCATTTCACCTTACCTTACAAACACTCCCCAGCATTTTAGACAGTACTTTAATAGAAAAAATGTCTTATATTTTTAAGTTATTACAACACATACCTTGTGCTTACTAGGCAAAAATTACTTAAAAAAAGGTTATTAATTAATTTACGCAATGTAGACATATTCAACCTAAATGTTAATATCATACATCCAAAAAATGCAGGTTTATTTTCTACCGTTTATTTTCAAGCTTAGTTGATCTATTAAGTGCTACAGTAATTTGCTAAACTTTATACCACAATATAGTGATATCAGACTGCACCATTGACCGGTATGACCAACCGAAATTGGCTGGTTTGATTTTTTCCATTAACTTGGTTTCTTTCCGACAAGATTTTTCACCTGGCTCTAAAGGAATTGGGTATTCTATTCTCTTTGGGATTTTTTTCCCCTCAAACAGTACAGTTATAGATAATAAAGTGTTCGCATTTTCTAAAGCTTCACACTGGCTTAGGTTGCATTCCTCTGTGCAAGTTTCTGAGTCTGTCCCTCTCTTTATTTAGATGTGTGATGGCAGAAAGGATGGCATCGCTCTGAGGGTCCGAAGGTTCTCTCTCAATGTAGCGGGTGAAGTGATAGATACTGCGGCTCAGTAGAGTTTCTAGTCCATGCTGTCCTCCTTCAAAATGGAGCAAGCGCTCAGCAGCCAAAGCCAGATTCTTATCCCAATTAGCAGGGTAGTCCTTCTGGGCATTCACAATTTGACAATACATCTGTGAATGTAAAGAAAAAAAAGGCGTTAAATGCCATTTTAGTAAAAATGTAAAAATAATGCATGGATAGAAATTTCAATAGTCTATATTCTAGAGCATATTTTTCTGTGTTACATAACACACGCACTCACACACATATATAAAACATATAGTATATAAACGCATAACTGGCATAGATGAAAAGCATTAAGTATTTCCTCAACAAATGAGCAAAGAACACTCGAGTGTAACTAGAATGCATTTAGACACAGTGAGAAAAGTACATCACTGAATAAGCTTAGGATTTAAAATGACATTAAAATAAAATTAGGACATTAAATTAGGACAGTTATTTATTATCTAGAGTGGCTAAAATTAGCAGATCATACTCACATTGTAAGAAAGCTCATAGAGGTGTGTGTGCCCCCCTCCCTCCATCCTCTCAGCAAGGTCAAAGAGGAAAAATGGCATTTTCATTCTATAAAATGAAAGTAAAAAAATTGGATGCATGATTCTTCAAGAAATTAGATTTTTATTATGTGAACAAGAACACAGAGATCAAGTGAAATTCAGTGTCTGTGGCTTGCTGAACAATAGCAGTTATAGTGGAAAGCATTACCTGGCCTGCCACATCTCCTCATTGGCCACTTGCTCCCATGAGCCAGATGGAAAGCTACAATGGAAGGTCCAAAAAAGAAAATAATAATAATTTAGGAAAACAATTTAGACACCAAAGACAACTGTAATTCTTTATTATTATTTTACAAATGTAGAGAATAAATGCATTTTAGAAACATTGAGCATGCGAGTGGTATCTAGTGGTATCTCCAAGCTTCTCTTGGCACAATCAAGCAATCCACAAGATCCTCGTAAAAACACGTGACAGTAGATATTCAGTGCCTGCAATCTTTAAAAGCACTCCCATGTGCTAAATGACCCACATATTTCTGCACTTCTTCCGTTCCATTTCATCGCACATAACCATGCGGCCTCTCCTTCAAAGGAATATTTTAGCATGTGACTTCCCGGCTAATATCTGGCTGCCAGGCAGGGACAGACACGCTTGTAGCGACCAAGAGGAGAGTAATGTCACACCATTCAACCCCGATTAGCTCGCTGAATACCAGGCAGGCACGCAGAGCCTCTGCGCTGAAGACTAGAACTAATTTCACTTTATACGCACGTATCGGCACGCTGCAGTTTAGAAAGTCATTAGGGTGGGGTCAGCAGACTAATAACGACTTTGAAGCTAGAAACGATGGCTGCCTTCCCAGCAGGACCCCAGTGCAGTGGTTAAGTGGACTTCAGCAGCAGTGGAGGATGAAGTGAGAGATGTGGCAGGAAAAAAATATGAAGATTTTTTGCTTAACAGAAAGCAGTTTTAGAATATATTTAGAAACTCAAATTAAATCCGAAAAATGTTTAAAATATATATCTGATAGCAGTAGATATGGTATAGAAATGGTATGAGCTGGTACATTAGCTGGTAAAATAAGAATATAAAGCAGCTGCATCGTGTAAAAACGGAGCATGTATTGTACCTGTTATGAGGCTCACTCCAGTTATACAGATTCTGTATGTGCCGTGCCCATTCCACAGGGTGCAGACGGCTTGTAAGAGGCATCAGCTGCTCACAGACCCCCCACGGCCAAAGGGAGAAAGACTTCTTCCAACTTGGGTCTCCTTCTGATAGGCCAATACACACAAACACAGGCCGGCTGCATGCAAGCACATAGAGACACACACAAATACACAAGTGAGTTATGAGAGGCCCATGACTCCAAGTCGAAGATTTTGCTGTTCAGAATCATGAGAATTTCTTGTCTTGGTTAACCCACAGTCAGCTGTTTAACTGTGTAACAGTTTTCTTCAGCAAACATTAGATAATACAACTTATATGTTTACAAGTCAGCCAAAAAATAGTCTTTATCTATGTGTGCTTACAGCTGATCTTATGAAAGTAAGTTATAGGAAGGCTTTGACAATTTACACTGTCAGCTAAAATTCTGCACTTTCTATTTCTATTTTTCTACAACTACGTAGATTCGTCATGCAGTTCCCTTTTCTTCTTTTCTTTCTGCAAAGCACTCAGGGTCCCTAGGGTAGAGCTTACAGCGCTTAAAGCCCCAGGCTCTAAGCCTCTGGCAAGGAAATGCTGCCGTCTAGTGGTGGGAGGGAGTAAATAACCAGACTCATCATTCACCTTCCTCTCCTTCTTTTCTTTAAGCTATCCGGTATGACCTAATGAATCTGTGGTATCATGACATGCAAGGGTCTTGGAAAGTGCTGTGTTTGAGCCAGAACATTATTTAGCCACAGATATTATAGTGATTTTGTTGAACAATATTGCAAAATAGTGTGTGTGTGTGTGTGTGTGTGTGTGTGTGTGTGTGTGTGTGTGTGTGTGTGTGTGCATGTTAAACTCACTGTATATTGTGTTGGATAAACTGTTCGATGTTAAAGCTATTCTTCTGTTCAGTGATAACTGGATCCCAAACTCGCCCAGGGAACTTTACTCCAGAAAGGTGCTGTTGCAGTTTAGGCACATACCAGCTATAGGTCATCATCTGAGAATCAACAGCAAGGTGGCATGAAAATCTAATATTTAAATTAGTATTAAAGAGCATTAAATTTAATAATAAATTTGCTTTGCTGCAAAACCTCTTGGTCAACGAGGCTGAGGTCTGGCCGCAGGCCCTGGCAGTAGTGCAGGTAGCGGAGTGTGTTACCGGGAAGATCACCCCTGGTCAGCACCAAAGAGCTCTCTGGGAATGAGAAAATGAGCTCACGGGCGAATCTCTCCACAACATCATTCTTACTCTGTTCAAACTCTCTGAAAGCACACACATTTTATACACTCTATTCAACACTTGAAAGTACTCTGAATTTTAAGATGCACCACACTAGCACCATTTAAACAAACCAGGAGGCTCAAGAACAACCACTAACTTATAAAGCTGAAAGTATGAGAATTTATTCATGATTACAAAAATGAGGTACAGAGCACAGATAACTCTGAAGGCAATGAAAAGTACAGGAGATCCATGACACTATCACACCTCCAGCTGGTCTGCTGTCAGCTCCTCACCCACACAGAGCCAGCGTGAGAGTGAATGAATGATGATGCAGCTGAGCACCTTGCCTCTGTAATCAGCCTCTGACAGGTGTGATGAGCGCCAACAAGTACATCCTTCCAAGCAGGCTGATCAAAGTGGCACGGTGCGAGGCACCAACCATAAGGCTGTAATCTATGCGACTGCTGTGGCCAGTACGCCTAATCAACCACAGAGCGCAGGCACTTTAATCTGCATGACTAGCAAGGCCAGGACAGCAAATCAAGCAGAGAGTAAGAAGAAACGGAATGAGACGGAATGTTATGAGCTCGGGAGCTTTTGATGTTTGCTGAAGCATGGACGTGACGAATAATTAACTGAGTGACTACCATGTCCGAAACACAGTGAAAACCTACAACCCTGGAAAACACAGTTGAAAGGAGAGAAATGGAAATAAAAACAAATACAATATAAAAATACTAGGAAACAGCTCATTTAAACCATTGTGCAGACCTTTAGTTCTAAGGCATCATGAATAAAACTTCACCTCTATTATATAAAATATGACCATAAATGCAATGAATGAATTTTTGAGCTTAAACACATCCATGTAGCTTATTTAAATTGAAATATTGTCTTTACTATAAAAAATATCAAATTTCTTAAACAGTATTTTTTTCTTGACAACACTAATTGCAAAGTTATCCACTCCCTTTATGATGAATTTAGATAAAGCTTCATCTTGTCAGATAGAAGTAACAGTGAACTTCTTCCTGTAATGTCTAACAAGGCTGGAGAATATATTCTGTGTTGTTCATGTACAGTAGACTCCTGTAAAACAATTAGTTCTTGTGTGAATGGTTTGTAAGGAGAGATATTTTTTTAATTGTTAGAATGAAAAATTGTACTCATGCCACAGCTCCCAGGTCCCCCTTCGGGCTGAGCTCAAGTTACTGTCTGAGTGGAGTTTTACATGATTTCTCTGTCAGTGTAAGATTCATTAGGGTTCCTAAGTTTCCTCTTACCTACCACAAATGTGCCAGTAATTGGATTGGCTAGACTAAATCCTTACAGTGTTCTACCACAAAACTGACCATTGGTTACTGAAGATGAGTGAATTAATTTCCCATTCTCTTGAAATGTGCCAGTAATTCAGGAATTAACTGCCCATAGTTTGTTCAGTGAGTTCATTCTCAGGCAGACAAGCACACACACATGCATGTTCACCTTTGGTTAATGTGAATTGTGTGTGAGAGAAGTCCTGCAGTGATGAGCCAGGCTCCCACATTCCACACAGATCTCAGCCCCAGCCATCTCTCCAACAAACGCACTGTCCAGTTCAGGCCCACACCAGCCAGTACACACACACCAGCATCAGCCTGTAGCCAGAAACGCTCCACCTACCCACATAGAAATATTTCATTCAACATTAGCAACCATCTTGCTGAGCAGACAAAAGTAAAAAATAAATTAAATCAAGCCTGTGTGTGAATATTTCATGCAGTGCTGATATCATACTGTAGGTACCTTCAGTCCATGCATAACTGAAACTAATCATTATTTGTTACAGACACACTTGACACTCACAACTCCAAGCAGCAGGGGATTCTCAATGTCCAGGTTGGCTCTCCAGGCAAAGAACACAGAATAAACACTCACCATAACAGCAATCAGGCACACAAAAACACGACATTTCCTGGGGGTGAGAATAGACAGTTTTCTAACATAAGGGCACATTTTCCTGTCCGCTGCAAAGGTGATGCATTCATAAAAAAGCAGAAAAACTGGCCTGTCAATTAAGCTATTCATCTCTCAGTTGTAAATACACAACTTATTGAAGGCAGCAATTTCTATTTTCAGTTGGCATGCAGTGTTTCCTGCTGAGTCTCACCTATTACATAAAGCGTGTATCAGAGCCAATACAGCAAATACAAGCACAGGAACAGAGAGGTCATCCACACAGTGATTATACTGAGCTCTGAAAGAAAAACACAGAGCATTAAATGCATTTCACCGTGTCATTGAATATACTGAATGAGAAACCCATGGACCTTCTATTTCATATGCCAAGAGAAAAATAAATGTAGGACTGAAGTGATTTTTGGTTTTCTTTTGATTTAAAAATATTAAACAAATATTTAAATATTTGGCAAACAGTTGAAGTCAGGACAGGGCAGCTTGGTGAACAAGGCACAGAAGTTGAAAAAGAGACAGTGAGAGAAAGGTCAGCTCCCTATGGCACATACTGTATATATGCTGGGTTGTCCAAGCCTTCTGTTTCTGGCTGCCATTTTCTCAAACTTTCACTATTTTTAATATTGTTTAAAAATGTTGGATATCTAAATGTCACTGATTTAGAAAATGTGACTTTTTACAGCTTAAAATTCTCTGGCTATTTACAGTGGTACATGTTTGTTTTTTGGAATATATTTGGCTAAATCACAGCCTAAGAATTTCTGTATAAACAGAGACATTCTCAACACTAAAAAGGGATCTCACAAAATAGGCTCAATGACTTTGGTAAATCATCTGAGATTAGATGATAAGACACCCAAAACGCACGCCTTGCTTTCTACTGTATCTTAAATTGACTAGCTAATGTTAGTGTTAAATTATCAATGCAATACATTATTTTCAAGTATTATAATGTTATATTTTTTGTAAAGATACTAACAGGTTTCCAACAGTTTTAAGTAGCTTCTCTAACATCTAAATATTATTTTAATAGTTTACATTAAACTACATGGCCCCTGCAATACAGTTAAGTGAAACTGTCAAAAAATGTTCAGGTGATGAAATCAGAAGATGAAATTAAACTTTTTGAATGGAACTACAAAGAAATGTCTTCATCTCCGTAGCTGTAATAACAACATTGATCTCAGTCTAAAGCTGATATACTCACTGTAGCATCTTCACCAGGTTAACTGTACCTTCAGATTTTGCCTAAACAAAGAAAGAATTACAAAGAAAAAACTGCATAAGAGCAAAACGTATAAATATTCACCAGAGACAAGCATTAGCTAAAATTATGCCAGCTTGCTGACAAATGTATAAATTGTATTCATTGTTTAAGTGAGAGTATGTACCAAACTGAAGGTGCCATATTCAGCCCTCAGCAGGTGCGTAAGCAGGCCACTAAGAGTCGTCTGGTCTCCCCAACTCCATCTAGCCATGTTTAAGTATGAGGAAATGGGCAAGTAGAGATAGGGCACGAATCCGGCGAGGAAACACAAACCCAGTGATACTATGGCTGAAAAACTCAACCCCTGAAATATAAATATTCATCTCTTTCAAGAAATACACTACGATACATAAAATGCACAAATAAAAGTAAGCAAAGCAAAGGTGTTAATAGCAAATTATTTGATCACTTCATGACTACTTTAAGATGAGTTTCCTTCTCAGATATGCAGAATGTCCAGAGCAGCCTGCCAGTTCCTAAACATTGTCAGCAGAGTATGAGATATTTCAGTCCGATGCCATTTTAATTGATTTTCAACCCACTTGACTTTGAAGGTTTCTCTCTAATTTCTATAAAACGTAATATACCAGTATAGGATAATTTTCTGTTAAAGTACATTTTTCTATGTACTTCTGTTTATTTAAATATACACATAGGTGCTAAAAGACTGCACTTGTTTCTCACCTCGTAACTGTAGAGCTGGACCAGAGCCCAGGGAATGATGAAGACCACATACACAACCAAAGTGTGCTGATTACACAGACTCAATCCACAGCACAGTGCCCCCCACAGAGCAAACTGGAAAATGACAAACAAAAATGGTGAGTAATGAGTAATCACATCATGTAAATAAAAAAAATTGCATTTCGACCTGTAATTGAGAAATAGCGTTCATTACCTTTTTCTTCTTCTCCACAGTTTCCGCATTATGGAAGCAAACTGAGAGGGAGAAAATTATTCCCACAAATAAATTATTTAATGAGAAGACTTCAGCCACTAGTGACCACTGCCACACAAGTTTGGATACAGCGAAGCTTCCACATGCTAGCACGGCTCCAGGACCAGGCCCAGCCATTCTGAGAAAAGGAACACACAGTCACTGCACTCAGACAACTTTCTATCTGGGATTACCACTAAGCTTCTGTTTTATTGCAGTTAATAAACAAAGCTACACATCCCTAATCCCCAAACTGGTGTGGATTACAGTCTGACTTTTGCACTACATGACAGTAATGGTTACTTTGGTGACACTGTTGTCAGAATAAAGAGAAACAGACAATCAATCCCTTTAGAAAATACCAAAGGAAGAACACAGAAAATATGCTTTGCCACAAAAGCATGCCTTATATTAAACTATAGTCTGGTACATACTTATTCAACTTGAGTGTATACGTAGTAACCAGCAACCATATGGTAGTGAACAGCCTGGTGCGGCAGCTGGTGGTCACGCTGGGGGTTTGACCCGCACCAAAAGGCCCAACATTAGATGAAAATGAATAGCTCTGCACTGTTCTGTACTGGGAATTTTTTCTTTGTCTGGTACATCAGTAACAAAATTTACCACACATTTAGTGATCTCATTCAGTTTTTACTTTTTTAGCAACCGTCTCTGGCCTGATTAGAGAACCACCAACATGTCTTGTTTAAAGAACAAATGACAATGAAAACAGAATGTTTAAATGGAAATGGAAAGAGAAGTGCATGTTCATTCTCTCAGGGTCAGATTTAAAATAACGCCCATTTCACTACTCAAAAACAGTAAAACTACTACAAAAAATAATCAAAAACCTCAAACTGTCTTTACTCATAGCCACAAACTAATCACTAGGGGTTAAGCAGAGAACAGCCTTTGTTGTCACTAGTCAATCATGTTGATCTCTTATCCAGACTTTTGTAAAGAAATGTAGTAGTCAATTTAGTTGACTATCCCAGTGTTAATTAAAGCAAATTGTTCATAACTGTTCAAGGTCTAAAACACACCACTATCTCAACTCTTTAACAGTAATTGAGGCAAGTTTGTGTTAAGACCCAACGCTTATTAGTAAGACACACTGTGGGAGATAGCAAGAGCACATACTGTACAGCAAGGAGAATCAGAGTGTAGAGGAGAGGAAGCCAGAAAGATAGAAACCAGACCGGATAGAAATGCTGTAGAAAAAGTTGAGAATGATGCCTGGAAGAGAGCTGGAAAGAGGGGGGAAAACTCTGTCTAGCACATTGGTTTGGAAAATTTTAGCGAGCTTGACAATTAAAGTTGGGGGGGTAGCCAGGCAGTATGGCCCTCTCCTCATTGTAGCGAGTGGCTTAGAGTCCTCATCAGCCTATCAGCTAAGTGACAGGCAGAGAGCTGCTCTATTCAGCAGCACAGATACACGCCGCAGGCCAAGCGGCTGCCAGGTCCCTCCTGACCCTGCAATCCCTTGCCGCTGACAGCTTCAAGCTCCATGGCAAATTAGGCGCTCTCACATTACAATCGCACAAGACAGATTCCATTAACGGTATCTGAAATTGAGTAGAGAGCAGGGCCCCCGCCTTATCAGACCTGACTCATAAGCAGCGGCAGCACTGCTGCAGTGCGCACGCTTAATCGCAAGCCATGATACCATTTAGACGTTTCCAGTGCCGTTTTGCCTGCCGCTGTGATAGTCGGCCACAAAAGAGCCTGATGAGACTTAGGCGAAGGGGAACAATGAAGCTTTCGAAGGGAAAGCAAAGTAAGTCTGGAAAAAAAGAGAGAGAAGAGAAGGGTAAAGATGAAAAAAAAAGAAGAATATGGGGGGAGTGGAACTCTGACTGTTTCGCCTTCCCCTTCTCCCCAACCTTATTTTTACATTCCTTTCATTTTTTTTCTCCCATTTCAACACAACATGGAGCGTGTTTTGGAATGTGGATGTAAGTGTACACTCACACTAATGGGGTGTCAGCAACCCAGAGGAATACTAGGTGATACTAGGTGATACCCCCCCCAAGCACACCTTCAAATCTACCCCCCTGTGTGTCAATTAACCCCAACACACTCTGAAATCAGGGGGCTACAGCAGGAATTCCATCCAGAGGCAGGGGCCCTCAGTGTGAAACATCACATCCAGCCTGATTTAAACCTCCCCCAAACACAAGCAGCTGAGGTTGACAGGTCTGCTCAGCTGCATTCACTCCACTCTTTAAATCTCTATCCCTCTAATGATGCTTGACATCTCTCTATTTATGAGTGTCAGCTCATCTAAGGGAAGGTGTGATGAGCTGCATGTTTCTCGTTTATATACTTGCAGGACCACCCGGGTCTCTTCTTCTCCCTCTCCATCTCTGTCTGCTTCTCTCTCACAGCTCTGTGATAAGAGAGAATGAGCAACACTCCAGTGCAGAATTAAAGGCATGTATGCTTTTATCTCAGTGTGCTGTCTGAGATGCTGCTGTGTGCACTTCTGCAGCTCATCTTTGCAGCTGTTCATCAAAAATCTACACACACATGCAGAGGTAGTTATACATACATCATATGCTTATCTTTTCATACAGAACATCAACATAAATAGTTGCTCTCTAAAATTAGCCACAGAATAGTGGTAAAATCTCTAATGTATTTTTCCTTCTCAGATTAAAAAAGGGTCCCTAAAATTTACACTAAATTTAAGGATTTTTAACGTTAATTTGATTCCTAAACTTCCAACTTCATTATCACGTAGTAAATCACTTTTAAATTCATATTGAGTATATTCAAAGCTGAGTGACATACGTTTATTTAAGATTTAATACTGGAACAGTATGCAGACATAACTACAGGATTAAATTAAGTTAAAGTTGTGCGAGAGTTATGCATATTGCTGAAGCATAGCAGATGAATGCAACTTAAAATAACATTAAAAATGCAATAAAATAGCCTACATACTATATTCACAATAGGATTTCATGACCACGACTATGCTCACAAATGAACTGTCAGTGTGTAATCTAAAATCCTACAATATAAGAAAAGTACAAGAGCCATTTGATAAAAAATTTGCCAATGGCACAACCAGAAATGGTTTATGATTATGCATAATTTTCCTTGGACTTAGTATTCTGTGAATAAATGGCTGTATTCAGTAAAGGTCAATAAAATATCAATTATTCAGTAACTACAGTAAAACTAATAAAAAAAAAATACAATGAATGTGATTTTGGATCCTAGAAAAGCTTTCAGAGTTTAAGGGGTTAAAAAGTAAGAGTGAAACTGAATAATTAGTGAACAGTTAATTCGAGGTATATATATATATTCGATGATGTTTAGTTCATTATGATGGATGAGTATTTACTCTAAAAAGGATCTCCACATATTACAAAACAAGCATTGGAACAGGAAATAATTGCAGAATTTTGCAGTATATTATTTATTACTTTTTTTTTTACTACTGATATAAAAGTTTTTAATAAAGAAGCAGCACAAGAACTGATATTCATAATACATCTTGCAAAAAACACAAACTTACAGAATGTGAGTAGTATAAAAACTGCTGAGGGGTTGTTTAAAGGTTGAAACAGGACATTAGAGAGTATTCTGTGCAGTATATTCTAAAAATTAATCATTCCCTAAACAATACGGACAGTAAAACAATTTCCCACAGCAAGCCATCTTTAATCCCCTAACTACCCACACCTTGTGGACAAACAGACTCTAAGCGTGTAAGTCATTCAGTAATTTCTTTCACCATCATTATTGCAGCAAAGTCATTAGGCATCCGTGGTTCTGAATTATACACAGTTGTATAGACTGTATTAATTTTGAACATATGGTAATAGGCAAATACTGATCCGCTCCTTGCTTGGCGACTGCTATTAGGAAGTGCCTGTGGAGCTGGAGAAATGTAATATGGATGTAATACTGACTTCCAATGTGGCAGACACAATCTTGGGCCTCCAGGCAAAGAGAAATTAGAGTAATTGTATAATACTGTAAAATAACTGTATTTTCTTTTATTCTGAACCGAATAATCAGAGTAAAAGACTTCTTTATTTAATATCTGTTAAAGAATATTACTGCATGTATCTGAAATGAAGCATTGGTCATGCTGAGGGTGGCCACGTATCAGCAGTGTCTCAGTGTGTGATATGACACTGGGCATCTCATAACGTTATGATAAGGCAAACATTTAACAAAAATGTTTTCTTCTATTTAACATTTTGAATGTGCTAGTAAGACAAGCCTTGATAAAAGATATTCAGTTTGGAATACATATTATATTCCAAACAGAAAAAATCTGGACATGTCAAATTGCATGAAACCACTCACACATGCAACATTAACAAGGCCTGAATAAAAAACTGATAGAGAAACATGCTGGACTGAGTGAATGTGGTGGCTATGATGTGGAGAGCAGAGATACATCCATATGGTAAAGGCTCCTAGAAAAACAAAAACACAGTGAGACAGGTGGGCTCTGGAGCGAAGCCAGCTGTGAAATCAGATGCTGGACTCAGGACTGGTCCAGCCTGATCTTGGCAGGTGTGTACCATCGCATGTGTGAGAGAGTGAGTCCTGGGCGAACAAGCAGCAGGATGGATGGGTGGAGTCCCTTTTAGACCACATGGCTGACTGTGTTATGTAATGAAGATCTCAGGAAGGTGTAGAAAATGCTGTGATAACTATTTACTGTTTAAATATGCACTGATTCATAAGATTTCTATAAAAATAGATATTATTAAATGAATATGTTAAACAATTTACATGTTCAAAATGAACCTCAAATCATCTAATTTTGAAATGAAAGTATTAGCTCACCAAATGTTAAACTTTACTTGAGTTACTGTCTACATGAAGTTTTGCATGATTTCTGGTGTTCATGTGAGTTTCTTTAAAGTGCTCTGGTTTCCTTCCACTGACCAAGAACATGCATATATGAAGGTGTGTGCGCACTGTGTCCTGCCATGGACTGCAATCACATCTGGGGTTAATTATTCTTATGCCCACTGTTACTGGGATTGGTTTCAGATCAACTGCTTACTAAAGAGAATCACCTAATGAAAATTAATAAAATGAACAAAAACTTTCACTCAGTGGCTAACCATGCTGCTAATCACTACAGGGTTGCTGACAACAGAGAGAAGATTCGGTGCAATTTACTGGAAGTGAATCTCAAATGACTGTCATCTACACTGTACATAAGGGCACAAGGTAGGGCCTTCATGATGCATCTTATATGTAGGGAGTAAGCATACTGAAAAGCATTTGAGTTTTGCCTTAGGATTGTACTGTGAATGTGGGTAAGGAATGTAAACAAAAGTTCATTAGTGATAAGAACACATTACTATTGGTAAATAAATTAAAAATGAATTTTAAAACTGCTTGAACTATTTAAATGGTTAGCCTCATAAATGAACCAGGGCTTGAAGAAAGGAAAGCGTGAAAAAGAGAGAGAAACTTTAGCAAATAAATCACTTGTTTACTAGTGAAAATTCTTGTGCCTTGAGAAACAATTCCAGCCAGAAACATTCATCAAGACACCTGTCTGATTGTGTTTGTTCTTTCAGTGGCCCTCACTATATGTAACTCCTGTACATCCCATTTCAGCTCACATGGTAACATGACTAGAAGACTAACCAAATACAGCACAGCTACTTTTAGACTGCAGTGGCTTTCTTCATAGAGGAAATAGTCTACATAACGAGGGTTGCAAGTTATTTGGAGGTAAATTGTCAAAAACTTGAATGAATAAATAAATGAATAGGTCTTCTTCAGAAGACATTTTTTAAATCAACTATAAAACTGATAAAATCTACTTTTTATTTTAATATGGAAAATACTTCTCATGAACTAGGAGTTCAAAGTTCTCAAATAGCTAAATATTCCCTTCCCGTTTAAAAGCAACTTTCAACAATTACCGTTATTACTGAGGCCGGCCTACCACAAAGTCTCATCAAGCACCAGTGTGGAAACATAATATGACATTCAATTTTGCTATCAAGCATGTAGTTAAAAAAAGTGTTTTAGTAATTGACAAATCAAAGGGAGGCCAAGTGATGGGTCAGAGATGTGGGTAACTAGTTTTTGAAAAGAAATGGCTTCCAAACCCATCAGCATACACAGACATCCTCCCCATTTGACTTGGAACATCAAAGACTCATGATGCTGAGGATCTTCCAATTCATTTGAATAATTAAAATAATAACTGGGCTCATGTGGTGTTTGTTAGTTACTCCATATGGTTGCTTAACACACATTCTCAGCTAGAGCTTCTATTTGCAAATGCAATGCTTTACCCAAAATATTGCTAATTAAAAATAAAAAAAATTGTACACTAATGCAAAACACTTTAAAAAATGGCATTGTACATTAACATATCTTACTGACTCATGATATTTAAATAATGCACAACATATATTATCATATACACACATATACATATATATTATATGCACACTCCCAACACTAAGTGCACATAGGTGCAGTGGAAAGACGTGGTGTAAGGTGCCAGGGTGGCAGTCTGGGGACAGGCCTGTCCAGTAGTGCTCCTGCTGGTTGTGGTATGCCATTTCAGCTCTCCCACAAGGCATAGATTGTTTACCTGAAGACCCCAATGCCAATCCAGAAGGGCATCTCAGACTGTGCCGGAAGCTCTGAAGCCACAAAATGCCTCCCCCTCCCAGCCCTGGCATCTTACACTTGCCAGTTCCATCTTAGCCCAGCAGATGAGCATGAGGCCAAAACCCCAAACCTATTATATGATCAGTTGAAAGTATATATTATATATTGACAAGAGCTAATCTGTTCTGTATCTTTGTGTGTGTGTGTGTGTGTGTGTGTGTGTGTGTGTGTGTGTATCCCCCATCATCGGGTACGGGTAATTATTATCGGATACGGGTAATGACTTTTTTAGTCTCTTAATCCAAAATTGGATCTAAATCCTTTCTGGATTATGAGCAGGAGTTGCATTTTACAAGTGGCCTCAGGGCAAATCTTTGGTCAGCTAGGTTTACAAACTCTACTGAAGTGGCACCTCTCACCTCAGGCAAAGCATACAATAAATACGTCATTAAGGAAGTCCTGAACACCAATGAAATGTATTAATATGTGTAGATGTAAACATAGTTTGGTAGGATTTCTCACCTTCTTATCATTTTAAATAAAGGAATATTGTACATGCACTGTCATGCTGCAGTTTTTGTTTACCTGGTGTTAGCTATAAATATTAGGGATGCATTGATAATGTTAATGACATTAGATACAAGTCCTTATGTTTCTTATAAAAAACAATATGTGTACGTAGAGATGTGTGCGTACTGATCTGCATCCAGTATCTGTATTTAGTCAACAGTGGATCGGATCCTGTAACAAATGGTAATGATTGGAATAAGATTTGGAATATAATTTTATTTGTTTATTTATTATACTGGTCCACTGCTTATCTTAGTATTTATATTATTATATGTATAAATTATTATATTTTTATTACCTGTTTATATTTTTATATTTATACATTAAATTTACAATTTAAGTGGGTTTCCATGAAAGATTTTATCTATGAAACATAAAAGAAGCTTTAAAAGAGAACACTGCAGGATGGGTATCAGTATCAGCTAATACAAAGGTTTCAGTATTGTTGCGCTATCCAACAGATGAAACAAAATGAGAGCAATCTGGATGTATTTCAGGAAGAATGATGGCAATCAAAGTAAAGTAGACTGCAAACTGTATTAGCGTCTTCCTACTATACAAGTAACCTTAACTCGAGCATAAAACAAAGAATCAGGAGTTCACTGTTAGCAACAACTAACTCTACAATAAACAACTAACTATACAATAAAATATTTTTGCAAAGCTGTACAGAAGAGCTTATCTAAAATGAAATAAAACCCATCAGTAATAGATTATGCTATAAAAAAAAATGAACCTGGCAACATGTATAAATATTCTTGAATGCAATTTCAGGGCCACTGTTTAAACTGAGAAAACACAAAATAGAGCTAAATATCATGAATTGTTAATACTAATGAGGTTACTCGATTCTGTATTGGAATTACTGGGTAACAAAATAAAATGCATTCACACTCGGTTTTTGGTGTTATACTCAACACAAAAATTGGTGTTCATGTATCCCTGATAAATAACATGTACTGTAGATGAACTGCTCCTTTATTTTTATTTTTTTTATTTTATAAAGGCTTGATCAGACAAAAGGCTGTATTATAGTATTGTATTACACCCACAGGTGAGAGCTTCCTACCTGCAGACAGCGTAGCAGAGTGCCCCGCTAGCCATGGCCCCCAGTACGGCACACAGCACATTGATGGCGTGTGCAGGAGAAGTTGCCGGAACCAGACAGAGGGCCAGTGAGGCCAGCATAGTGAAGAGAGGATATCCAGGGGGGTGGGCCACCTGAGAGAAGACAACATTGAAAACTGACATACTGCAACAAAAAAAACAGCACAGGATGAAAGTGACCTGATCTAGCCCACCCCCACCCCCTTCATCCTCTTCCTGCTCTCTACTCAAGGACAGCCTCTGTTTTATTAGTTACAGCTACTCAGCATCAATCTCACAGACACATACACACAGACACATACACATCTCCTCCTGATAACCCACCAAAGCCCTGATCTCCTGTCTCCTTGCATTCCCAGCAATTAGGCACTAAGTCCCCTCAGGAGTGATAAGGGCTGAGCTATTAAATGCTGCCGCTCTCCTACTGGCCTGATAACACACAGAGGCATGGCAGACACACAGTACGCTCTACAGTAAGGAGATGTCTGAGAGATGAGAGAATGAAAGAAAATATTGTCTATATATTGCTAGACACTGTAAACGCAAATTGCCTTGCAACATATGTATTAAAGCAATGTGGGTTTTTTTTTAAATAAATAAATGCATTTTAGTATGCCAGTGACACTGCTAACACACACAGAAAACAGCATCTGAAATTTGGTCAGGCTGCTAATGGAGTATAATAACAAAAGTGTACTGCTAGAGGGGTTGTTTGCATTATTGATTCTGGAATATCAATACTGCATAGATCTTGAGATAATTATTGGCAAATGATATATTGTAAGAAAGGAAGAAAAAAGAAATAACATGACACATTGTGGAATAAAAAGAAGAGAATGAAAGAGTGTGAGAGAAACAGAGGGCATGGAAAGGACAGAAGAAACAGAGACAGTATGGCAAACAGATGGTAGGGTCAGGAAGGGCACCCTGCAGTGCCAACAAGGTGATCATGAGGTGGAAATAGAGGTGTGTGTGTGTGTGTGTGTGTGTGTGTGTGTGTGTGTGTGGTGATATCATTCAGGCATGCGTGTTAGTAGAGTGTATGATGAGGAAGATGGAAGGAGAAGTAGAATTGTGCCTGTGTGTGTGGTACACTGCAGAAGTGTAGAACACACAGGTCGAGAGCTGGGATGGAGTGTGCGGGCATGCCTCAGGGAGCTTAAAGGAGTAGATCCAGTGCTCGAGGGAGGAGGGGTTGGGTACAGCCAGCGGCCTGCTGCCCGGAGAGAGCGCTCCAGCCCGAGGCCACACGGACAGACGGAGCGAGGGATTACTGGCATACTGACACTGCCACAGCCTCCCTAAAAGGATCACGGCAGCGTAATAAACTTTATTAAATAATAAAACTTATTATAACTGTTAACCCGATTTGGTTCATTCTTCGCGGCTTACACAAGCACACACATGCGTGCACAAAAAGCAGAGAGGTTAAGAATAATGAGCCTTATGCAGTACTATACATAAGGCAAAGCCTACAAAAGCCATTGCATTACCATTCTATCTAATTGGATTTGAGGACCGGGGTTGCAAATTATTGCATTCTCTACTCCTAACTTAGTAAAAGAAGTACATAAAAAGGGGATGAAGGAAAAAAACCTGTAGCCTACAAAGTAAATTAATCAGCCATTTTTTTCTCCCCACATACTTAATTAAACTTCCTTAATGCTTCTAAGAGTTAATGAGTGAATTGATTAAACAATAACGGCTAATGCTTACCCCCAGCTCACAAGCAGCGGTGATCAACTCTCCTGTGGTAGAAATAACAGAGAGGGAAATTAATGTAAACCCAATAATTATTATTAAGAGACAAGTCAGCTCCCGAAAGTTTTCCCAAATCAAATACTTGCACTGGGGTTTTGCATTAATTTGCCCGGATCAAAACCTGCAAATCTTCCCAGTGTGACACTTCATAAGAGACACGCTCATTCTTTTCCATCGCGTGACGTTCCCCTGATCCCCAGGCAGGCACTGGCATGCACGCGTGCGCACATGCACACGGGAAAACGCATTCGGTCTCTCCACAGTTTCCACTCATGGACTAAATGCATTCATATTCAGACATATTCATACACTCTGTATACAATCATCCTATAATGTATACACCATCCTACATCCATTTCTTTCCACAGGTCTGTATGCAGTGCCACACAAACCAAACAATATTTTAAAGCCTTTAGCATCCTCAACCGTATTCCTGATTGTACACACCTTTTCCCTTAATCCTTATTTTTTCTGATTTTCTATAATAGACACAGACACACAAGCAAGCATCACAGTCTCAAACAAGACAAATGAACAATATATAAACTAAAACAATAAGGCTGAGATGCAGAGACCAATGAACTTGTCAGTAGGTTATAATGAACACCAAATTCTGCCACCTACTGGCCAGAACAGGAAGTGATTTAGGGAAATGAGGACATTCTGATGAACCTCAAGCCCTGTGTTTGTAGAAGCTGATCACCAGTGCAGACCAGCTGTGGAAGCAGTTATTCTTCACAAGGATTTTTGAACCTGAACATGTACATTGTCATTTAACAAAACAAATAATTCATTAATTTATATCATTAATTTATCATAGACATACAATACAAACATAAACTCTAAACAGGAGTTAATGGGCAAAGACTGTTCAGCAAACTGAAATTTCCAAAGATGCATCTGCTTGTAAGTGAGAATATGAAACATGCAAGTTTTCTTTAATAAATTTGAGAAATAAAAATAAATAAATATATATATTTTATTAAAAATAAAAAATAATAATTTCAATGTCTTTCCATTTATATTTTTGAGACCACCATGTCCCCCCAGGGTCTTACAGATATCTTAGGACATTTAAGACATTTAAAATTAATTACTTAAGAATTTTGGAGTATTTAAAAACTATAATAAAAATATCGTCTATTTATGTTTATTCTCCATCAAGAAAAATAAACACAACTGCATTTTTCATACATAGTACATCATAATGCATTTCCCAAATATATGCGTGTGCATCTATGTGTGCTAACGCTAGCCTCAATTCCACATAATGCTCTGCCTTGTGCAAGTGAGGCTGTGATACATCAAATACTTACAAAAT
Organism: Tachysurus vachellii; assembly: GCF_030014155.1. NCBI lineage: Eukaryota > Metazoa > Chordata > Actinopteri > Siluriformes > Bagridae > Tachysurus > Tachysurus vachellii. Next base: position 15,737,821 of record NC_083469.1, read on the forward strand.
ATATGCAATACTAGAAAAGATAAAAATGATAACAGCTCAAGACTCTCATAACCCTAAATAAGTAGGACAACAAACAGTCAAGTGAAAAAATTTGAATACCCAATGAAAGCCTGTGTTTTTTAAATAGTTAAACATATGGGAATTTGATCTTCATTTTAACAATATTGAAAGATTCAATTAATATAACTAAACAAATAAAACCAAAGAAAAGTCTTTGTTAAATGATATGTAAAATGTAATTTAAAAATAATCCAAAACCTTGAGAGGAAAAAGTAAGGATACCCCAACAATTATTTGTACTTACAATGGATAAAATTACCTACAGGTGTATCACATCAGCTGCATATTATTAAAACATTGTTACAGAGCATTTTTTTAAGAAGGCTTGCCTTATTTTAATCTCAGACATTTAGTTTGGTTTGCTCTTAATTGTTGGAGTGAGAGGTTGAGACCCAAAGAGCGCTCTGAGAAAGAAGACTGTTGATGCTAGATAAGTCTGGTAAGGGATATAAAAAGACCTTAAAAGAATTTGTAATCTTACATTCCACTGTCCAAAAATCATTTGCAAGTAGAGAACATTTAAAACAACTGCCAACATGACTCATTATGATACAATCCAGAAGATGCTTGAAGAACATGTGAGACCATCTGTCAGGTGGAACTGGACCTTGAAACATGACAATGACCTAAAACATACTAGTACATCCACCAAGAAGTGCCTGAAAATTAAAAATCAGAGAATTCTGGAAGGGCCAATTCCAGAGTCCAGATCTAAATCTTATTGAGATTCTGTGGGTGAATTGAAACAGACTGTGCATGCAAGGAAACCCCTCAAACACAGCTGAAAGTATTCTGCATTGAAGAGTGAGGGGAAACTTTTGAGGTTGATATCAGAAACTGGTAGATGGCTACAGGAAACATGTAGTCAACATGTAACTTTTTCACATACTCACTTTTGTTTGAAAAGGTTTTTGTTGTTGTTTACATACAATTACATCACTTTCATCTACAGGTATAAATTAAAACAAGATCAGAAAGTGACATGTTGACATTTCTTAATAAAGAACTAAATATTTAATTGGGTGTCCTAATTTTGTCTCATGACTGTAAATAAGACTATTTAATTTATGACAAAAGAAGTCATTTTATTGACCCAAGGACACCATGGCAATTTGCAAATATAAGGAAATTCAAAATATGGTAAAAATCTGAGAAATGATGTCTGATGCAACACACTAACCACTGGAAAATCCTATAAACTGTGTTTGCTGATGCAACCGTAAATGTTCAGTGAATTGCTGAAATTCTGAAATTGGCACTTCCAATATTTCAGTGAAGCATGGCTGTTTTGCTGTCATGTTGGAGCTCCTCTATCTGTCATTGCAGGCTCCTGACTCTTCAGTGCATGAATTTTCTTTGCTTTCACTGTTTGATTTAGCACATCCATGAGCTCATACAGACCAAATCACACATGGTGAGGTCAGACCCACAACATCTCAAAAGACATGGCTCTCTCTTTAATCAAATTTTGTTATGTTTTTTACGAAGGCGTACATAGTTATCTCCCTCTATTTTCATGCCTTTCCGGGTAAGAGCAAAAAGGTGTTCCAACTAGTGAAGAGCAAGGTGGGGAGAAATGTGAAAACAGTGAAAGAGGAGCAGCAGCAGTAGGTGCCAAGTGTCTTTTTGATAGTAGAGCACTGAGCATCCAAAGCAGTCTTTCTACCCCTTAATCTCCATCAATTCCACACTCAAATTCCTAGACAACAGTAGTCCCTTGGGGAACTTGCTGAGCCTCTCCAGGGTGCAGCACACCTAAATGGATTAGGGGTGCGAGACGGAGACCTGGAAATATTCTGCTGAGCATTCATTGGACTCTATCATACCCATGTCCTGCACTGTTTCTGTGAACCATGCGCAGGGATTTGGGTTTTTCCACTCTAAAATGCCAGCGTGGACTGAAACCAGAGAGAAAGTTTCCAGGACAGAATTCTGGCTATTGAAATGCTCCTAGCCCTTTGTTTAAAGGCATATATTTTAGACATATTTATAAGGTTTATTTACCCTCTAAGCCAGAAATTTGCCAGATCACACAAATATGGTAAAAAAAAATCCCACAAACAACTATGCTGTATTGCACAAAGATTAGGACAACTGAACAATAGCACACACATGCAATTTTTGAAATTACCCATTCCTAATTTAGCCCCCATGAGAATGTTACATACAGGTGTTCAGCAAGAAAGTCTGGTGCACCAGCCATGCTCTCTTTGGAGTTCGCTTTGTAAACAGGAATTGTGCTGATAGAACATATTTGGTCTTTTAGTTCCAGTAAAGGGAAATTGTTCTGCATACAAAAATATTTGAGACCACAGTCAGATCTTTGTTTAGCCAGATGTCAGTCAGAAAAACCAGCTGGTGACTAAAAAACAAGCTTTGTTTGAAGGGGAAATAGAAACAAGAAAACACTCAACATTACCTAGCTCATGAAGAGAAAAATGTTGTTCAGCTATAAAAGCACTGTGCTGCTTAAGGGCCAGACAAACAGGCCAAATGTACAATCTGTCTACTAGTTAACAGTCCATCCGAAGTTAATGTAAGTGTGACTGTTGTCGAAGTTCTGAGGTTCAAGAGATTAAAAGAATAAAGTATAACACTGGTAGACACGGGCAAGAATAAAAAGGTTACACAATTTATTGTGCTCAGCTGTGCAGCAGGACCCAACACTCTACACGTAGCATGAGAGATAAAGGGCCACGATCATTGATTACATCAAGATTTTATAGACAGAACTCAAGAAAACAGAAGATATGTAAAAGCAAAACATCATCAATCATTGGCTCAAAATTACCGCATACTCATCTCCTGACCAAGCTAATCTGACCAGGCCAAGGTCTTCTAGTAGGCCTACTAGAAGATTTGCTGGAAGTTGTTTATGGACAACTTGTCTCCAGTCCCTACTGCCCTTGTCATAATCTTAACAAAACTGATGACAACGTCATGACGCATACAGGGTACAAGCATAGGAGGACAAAGCCTTATGAACATCTTTAGATTAGAAGTTTCCACCACAGTGACAGAGACAGTGTTGAGTACTTAGTGAATGTGTAGACCCCTTTGGTGACTAAGAGCATAGTGACAAACCTAGCAACTATTTTGAGCTGATATTAGCAACTGTCCTGCACACAGAGATCTGGCTCTCCAGATCAACTGTATGGACTTCACAGACCTACACCATATACACACACTTCCAATATATATCCATCAAACGCTTTACATGCTGTTTTTGCCCATATTTTTTTGCTCTTTGCACATGCTGTCTCACATTTCAGTCGTTTGCTGTTTTGTACGGTCCTTTACAATATCTCAGGTAACTGCTGCTATAACAATGTGTTCATTTCAGTATTTCTGCACACGCAATATTGTTGAACATACAGTATTGACACTGGTCAGCACTGTTTCTGTTTATTTTCTTTTTTGTATTGTCTTTTGTGTATTGTCTTGTAGTTTTTTTGTGTATTGTCTTGTAGTTTTTTGTTTGCACTGTCTTTTGTCCTGCAGTATCTTGTCTGTCTTGTTTGTCTTGTCTCGCACTGTTTGCACCAGGTTACACAGATGCACTTTATATATGACTACTTACTAAGTCCTTATAGCTCTGTCTTTGTTTTATGTAGCACCATGATCCTGGAGAAACGTTGTCTCATTTCACTGTGTAATGCAACAGCTATATATGGTTAAAAAAAAACAATAAAAGCTTATTGACTTGACTCCAGCCCACACCACAGCTGCTGGATATACAACTATTAAAGGCTACATCACATTCACACAAAAAAAGTTACATTTTAACTTACATCTAAACTTTTTCCAGAAATACTCTTCTATCATTGTTAGAGAGAGAGAGAGAGAGAGAGAGAGAGAGAGAGAGAGAGAGAGAGAGAGACAAAGTGCGAGAGAGAGAGAGAGAGAGAGAGAGAGCGCTGATTGGCTGAGTGATCTAAACAAAGGCACGCGCAGCAGATTACCTGAGTCTCCACCTGCCACAGCGCGCGGAACACAGCGCAGGTACAGCGCGAGAACACATGCTACCGTCGCTCCTGTTAAAGTCCAACACCTTCTCTTCGCATTCATTTCACTGCGTGTACGTGTATGGAACTAATGGCCTGACTGGTAATTTCAGTCTCTTTCTCTCTCCTCGGTTCCCGCGTCCTGCCGGTTCCGAAAAATTCAGTTTCCTGTGAATGCGCATGTGCGAAAAATCATGACGTCTTCTGTTACTTCCCTGAGCTCTGCTAGTATGATGTCACTCCACGTGCGTTTGTAGCGTTATTATTCTTTGTTACATAGTATAGTACGTTTCACGCTGCTTATAAAACAGCTTGTAAATAACTCACGTGTTTTAAATTATGTAATGTATTGTAGCCAGAGCTGTTATTGCACCAGCGTTATAACTTAATAACTCGACAGCAAAAAAAAAAAATGACATTCAGCAAAATGGACCTATAAAAGTATCATAACATATACATTCTAGAAAGAAAAATCACAAAGCATCGACGTTTAGTGCAGCAATTCCCATATTCCCAAAAAATGTGTACGTATGTGCTTTGTCGGTGGATAAAGTACATCCCCAAACGGTGCTACACTGTTGAGACTTTTCAAAATAAAGGTCACGTATTTCAATTTCACACCATGAATTAATAAATCCAATGTAGTTATGTGTTGAAGATGTGCACAAGACTGGTATTTAGAAAATAGGCATCAGTTTAAAACACATAAGACTTTTTATTTAAGTTCTATGTTGAAGAAAACACTTGCCTCATTATAATTATGTGTAACTAGATTGAAACCTTTAAAAATTTGTAAATATAGATTATCTTAAAGATTTACTATATTTTGCATTAATGCCCTATAGAAGATTGGTCTGTTTAGTGATCTTATATACACACATTTATGCAGTTATCTAATCAGACAATTGTGTGACAGCAGTGCAGACATCAAAATCAGGTGTATGATCAACTAATTACAGCAAGTAGGTGCTAATGATCATCGATTACATATGTAGGTTGAAATTCAGTCATTAACGGAAATAGAAACAGCTGTGTTGATTAAACTTGGATGAAGAACAGTCAAATGCTACGTGAGATTGTGGAAGACAGTTTCATGTCAGAGATAATACACCACAGGGCTCTCACAGTCACTCATTTGGGTATTTTGTAACACACAGTTTTTCTTTAAGAAAAACTTACTAGTTATCATATATTTAATATGCCGCAGTGCCCAAAATGTATCTATCTGCACCGCTGTCTCTATGGAACCGGGCAGGAATCAAGCGCTTCTCCCTGGAGCTCTTAGTTGAGCCTGACACTTATCAGCCAATCAAAAAAAAGAAACTACACAATAGCCAATCAGAAAATAGCACTACTGTATCTGGGTAAGATTTAACGGAACAACCAATGAAAAAAGCATATCCTGAAGATTACAAAGCAGACTGGGGTTTCAAAATGTGCCGTTTAAGTTATTTTGAAGAAACACAAAGTAACGGAAAGTCTAGAAAGAATTGTGGTCAAAAAAGCCACATGGAAACAAAGCTAAGCAACTCAACTATGCAGGAAAACATATGATTGGCCTCAAATTTATTCTGCAGTGGGAGAATGACCCCAAACATACAGCCAATGTCATTAGAAACTTTCTTCAATGTAGAGAAGAACAAGGAGTCCCGGAAGTGATAGTTTTGCGACAACAGAGCCCTGATATCGACATCTTCAGCTCTGTCTGGGATTGTATGAAGAGACAGAAGAATTTGAGGCAGCCTGTTAGCCAGTGTACATGGTGTGTGTAGAAAAGTAATACCGTCCATCATATCACAAATCTTAGAAAGAAAAGTTTCTTCTGGTTGGTCCCTAGTTGCCCTCATAGAAAGAGTTATAATAAGAAGTTTTGGTAGAAGCAACAGAAAAGCAGTTTTTGTTTAAATTCAAAAGGATAATCATTCATGTTTGAAAAATCACAAATCTCTGTTAAATCCCTTAGATCACCTGACTTACAAGATCATATTGTCCAACATGGAACATGCAGCTAGAGTATCCACATGTTAAAGAGGTGGTCCAATAGCAGGTTGTTCCGGATGTTAGCGTCACGGGAACCGCCAGGTTCTTCCCTCACACAACAAACCAGATCCTCATCACCTGAGTTCTAATCACCGTCACCTGGCACCCGTCATTACCACAACGCTTAAAAGACGCTCACACACACACACCTTGTCCAGTTTCGTACACGCTAGCTGATCTTGCATGCTGTGTCTACTAACTCGACTCTTTTTCTCTCTTTATTCAGTAAGGATCCAAGTTCATCGTCCTCCCAAGAAGCTAATCCGAGTGTGTCTGCTTCCAGTCATCCCGTGTGTGTGGTGGAGCCTCGTCTGCACTGTTTTGCCATCGCTAACTTTATTCTTCCACCGTTTATCAATAAACACTGTTACTTTTACGTTACCTCTGTCTCCGTGGTTTTCTCCGTGGTATAATTCTGCTGTTAAAACTAACATTATTTAACATATTAATTTGTTTAACTTTGTTAGAAGTACTCTTATGTAATCTTATGTTTTATTAATGTTTTATAAGTATGCTGATGTATTACTACAGTGTTATAAGCACTTTTTAGTTTTTATATGGTTATAACCATGCCAACTTGTCATTGCTGTTTGAAAAGCATGGCTATATCTTATGTCGTTGAAAATATCTATGTGTTATAGCTGTGTTATATGCATATCTTATTACTGTGTTATAATAAGCTTACAAGTTATTATTGTGTTGTAAATATTCAGATGTGTTATTATTGTTAAAAGAATTTATACTTACTATTCTAGATCTGTATTACAAGTGAGCGGATGTGTTATAAGCACCCTTATATGTTTTTACTATGTTCTAAGCATGTCAACATGTTATTGCTTTGTTATAAAAATATAAAAGTGATATTACTGTTATTACTATTAATGTGTTAGAAGTACCCTTACTGGGTTAAAAGTGCCGTATTTGTTATTACTATGGTTTAAGTGTGTTATTACTGTGTTATAAACTGGCTGATATGCTATCACTGTGATATAAGCACCGTTATTTGTTTTTACTGTGTTCTTTGCACCACTACATGTTTTTACTGTGTTATAAGCATGTTTAGATATAATTACTTTGTTACAACAATGCAAAGTTGTTATTACTGTGTTTGAAGCAGGCTGAAGTGGTATTACTGGGTTAATAGCGCCTTTATATGTTATTACTATGGTTTAAGCATGCCAACATGTTAGTACTTTGTTATAACAATATGAAGTTGTTATTACTGTGTTATAAACTGGCTGGTATGCTATTACTGTGTTATAAGCACCCTTATATGTAATTACCGTGTTATAAGCATGCCTACATGTAATAACTTTGTTATAACAATATAACGTTGTTTTAACTGTGTTATGAACTGTCTGCTATGCTATTACTGTGCTATATGCACCCTTATATGTTTTTACTGTGTTATAAGTATGCCTGCATGTAATTGCATTGTTTTAAAAATATAAAGTTATTACTGTGTTATAAACTGGCTGGTATGCTATCACTGTTGTTACGACCTACGTTTTTGTATTTGGTATGTGTTTGTTTTCTTTTCTCTTTTTTTTTCTGTCATGTTCTAATAGGTCGCCCGATGATTTCCTCTCTCTCTCTATTGGCGGTTCAGAAGAGGCGTGGTCTTTATATGGGCGCTTCCAGCGTTCAACAGGGAGCTCATTTTTGTTTGGCCGCGTTTGCGTAGAGAGCTCCGGAATCCCTCCTCCGGGCGATGATCAAACTTGCCATCCTTCAGTGAAAATGTGCCTTTTGAACAACCTGTTGATCATGTTCTTTTGTCCTTAAAGTGACTCCCCAAGGACGTGGAGCGTAGGAGTGTCCAGCCTATTTATTTTGATATCTTGGTTTGTACTTGGTTTGGTTTGTTAGGGAAGTTAAATGTATTTTATTTTATGTCCATTTAGGTCACTTAACCCCTTCCTCCTTTTGCTTTCGAGAGTTGTTTTGTTTGTTATTTTGGCCTTTGGACACCCCGAAGAGATGCTCCCTTTCATCTGTTATATTTATTCTTAATAAATTTAATCCTATCGATTAATTAGTTTGGTGAATGTGTTTGATTATCGACTGGAGTGATTTAAAACTGGGATTCCACTATTTCAATTCTGTTCCTTTATTACACCCTCTCAGAGGTTTCGATTTCCCCTAGAACTCATACTCGTAATAATTGGGGGCTCATCTGGGATCCTTTTCTCGCTTCGGGTGCGGGAGGTCCGGGATCTTTTTCTGAATTGGAAATTTGTTCGAAGCGAAGTTTGCGGCTTTGCTGGTGAGTGTAATTTATATATTTCTGTATGTTTTGACTGGCAGTTTTTTCATTGTGTGGTGCAGAAGTAGTAGGTCGATATACATGGAATTTAATATAGAAGCGTTTAAACAGGCTCCTTCACGAGAAGTCCTGGAGTCATGTCGGAAAAGTGATTTGTTTTTGATCGCTGATTTTTATGATATTTCTCTGTCAAGAACTGCTAAGAAAAACGTAGTGCGGGATGTAATTGACACGGCATTAGTATAGGTATTTTATATCCTAAGCCTAATGCTGATGTTGGTATGAATGCGGCAGGTGACAAAGTTAACATTGATGCTTCCGGGTCTGATCCTATGATGCATTCACTTAGCGGTGTGAATTCAGAGGATTTGAAATTAGCGATCCAGTTAAAGCAGTTAGACCTGGAGATTAAACGTCAGGAGCAAACTACACAACTGCTACGTTTTATGCGAATTAGAGATGCAATCCGGCCGTGTACCAGTAGGCTCGGTTAAGTCTCACGTTGCTGCACCTTCTAATGTCGATACTCCTCCAATTTTTGTGCCTTTGTCTGATGATTTTGATGTTAGTCGCCATCTTACTCTTGTGCCTACATTTAGGGATAATGAGGTGGACTTGTATTTCGGCGCTTTTGAACGTATAGCGGCGGCACTGTGTTGGCCAAGAGAGGTTTGGCCTCTTATGATACAGTGTAAATTATCTGGAAAAGCACAGGAGGTCTGTTGGGGGCAGCTTGGATTATTATAAACTTAAAGGTGCTGTGTTAAAGGCTTACGAGCTAGTGCCGGAAGCATACAGGCAAATGTTTCGTTCTCATGTTAAAATTGTCAGTCAAACTTATGTGGAGTATGCTCGGGAAAAAGGCGTGCTTTTTGATAAGTGGTGTAATTCCAGCAGAGTCAGAGTCTATCTTTGAACAACTTCGTGAGCTGATTTTGGTCGAAGATTTTAAGAATTCATTGTCGGACAAAATTGTTATTTATTTGAATGAAAAGAAAGTCTCGACCCTTGCTGAGGCAGCTGTTTGCGCAGATGAGTTTACTTTGACTTACAAAAGTGCGTTTGTTGCACGACGTGAATTATGTTCTTCTATGTTCCTAGAGAAGAGTGCTAAAACTTTGAAATCGCCTAAACTAGTAACGCCCGTTGAAGCTCGTGAATGTTTTTACTGCCATGAGCTTGGTCACTTGATAGCGGCATGTCCCTCATTGAAAAAGAACAACAAAGGGAAGATCACTAAAAGTGTTGGTCTTGTTCAGAAAGTTAGTGAGCAACCTAGGTTGGATATTGATGCAGTACAGTATATGATCCATTTTTGTGTCAGGGGGATGATTTCTCTTAGTGGCCCTGAAGGTTTAGTTCCTGTAACCATGTTACGTGATACAGGGGCTAATCAATCATTTGTGATAGCCAGTGCATTGCCATTTTCTGAGAAAAGTTATTGTGGTTCTGATGTCCTTATTCAAGGGATTGAATTAGGTGTGTAGAAGGTACCATTACATAACGTGTACATTCGATCCGGTTTAGTAACAGGCTTTGTATGGTTGGCAGTGCGTCATGCACTACCTGTGAGTGGTATTGCCTAATTGTAGGTAATGATTTAGCTGGGGAAAAGGTACTTCCAGTTCCTGAGGTCGTTGAAAATCCTGTGTATGGTTCTGTTACTTCCAGTGAGTTAGCGTCAGAATTCCCCTCAGTTTTTACTGCGTGTGTAGTTACGCGCGCTCAATCGCGTAAGTTTGGTGATTCTATCGATATTTCGGATTCCTTTTTGGGGACTGACGATAGAGTTAAAAGTGAAGGTTCTGTTATAAAACCTGAGCTGCCCGAACCTAAGTCGCTGGCTATGAGTGATGGTGCTAAAACGGAATCAGAGTGGCCGCTGTCCGTTGATAAGGCTCTGATTTCCGTTAAACAGAAGGAAGATACTTCTTTATTGTGTTGCAGAACTGTTGCGGTATTATTAAAGGGCATTGAAAATAAACCAGTGGGTAATTTTTGGGATGGCGAAGTGTTAAAGAGAAAGTGGACTATTTTAAGGTCGGATGGTTTGGGTTGGGATACTGTCTACCAACTGGTCGTACCTAAATGCTTACGCAACCAGGTTTTGAGTGTGGCTCATGATAATGTCGCTGGACATTTAGGCATTACTAAGACGTACCAACGAATTTTGCGTTATTTTTTTCTGGCCTGGTATTAAGTCTGACGTGGTGCAGTATTGTCGTTTGTGCCACTTATGCCAGGTCGTAGGAAAACCTAAACAAATAATTCAGCCCGCACCACTTAAACCTATCCCTGTGTTGGGAAAGCCCTTTGCGCGAGTAATATTGGACTGTGTTGGGCCGTTACCGCGAACAAGGTCTGGACATTTTTATTTGCTTAAGCTTATGTGCACGACTACAAGCTATCCGGAGGCGCTACCGTTACATTCAATAAAAGCGAAGGCAGTGGTGAAAGCTTTAGTTATGTTCTTTTCTAAATTTGGTTTCCCTCGAGTGGTCCAAAGGGATCAGGGAACTAATTTCATGTCTCGCCTGTTTAAACAAGTGCTTTCCCAACTGAAAATCCAGCATGTTATATCTAGTGCCTACCATCATGAGACCCAAGGAGCTCTGGAGAGGTTCCACCAAACTTTAAAGTCCATGTTGAGTAAATATTGTGTTGAATCAGGGAAAAACTGCCTTTACTTTTGTTTGCTGTCCGTGAGACCGTTCAGGAGTCGCTGGAATTTAGCCCAGCCGAACTGGTTTTTGGACATACAGTGAGGGGACCGCTCAAAATGCTGAAAGAGAACTGGTTATCTGAGCAACAATCTGAGTGTAATTTGTTGGATTATGTCAGTTCTTTTCGAGAACGTTTGCACAATGCTTGTGAATTAGCTCAGACTGCTTTGAGTGGTACCGCAGTCAAAAATGAAAAAGCGTTTTGACAAGAATGCTGTTGCTCGTTCATTTTCTGAAGGTGATAAAGTTTTGGTTCTATTGCCAGTTCTGGGTGCTGCATTGCAAGCTAAGTTCTCTGGACCATACATCATTGATAAGAAGCTTAGTGACACTAATTATGTTGTTCGAACTCCTGATCACCAGAGAAAAACACGAAGGTTTTCTTTAGTGCTTAAATTCTTATTTGATACATCTATCCTCCCCTCAGCAAACAGACATAATAAAGCTGATAAATTCTTTCCTAGGATTGTTCTCAGATGTTCCCACTCGCACTCAAGTCCTGGAACACGATATTGATGTAGGTGATCATCCACCCATTAAGCAAGGGGCTTACAGAGTGAACCCTGTTAAACGTAAGATTATGGAGTCCGAGGTAAGGTACCTTATTGATAATGGACTCGCAGTCCCCAGCTCTAGCGCCTGGAGTTCACCGTGCTTACTAGTTCCGAAATCTGACGGCACACAACGATTTTGCACGGATTACCGAAAAGTGAATGCCGTGACGAAACCAGATTCGTTTCCCCTCCCGTTAATGGAGGATTGCATTGATAGGGTAGGCTCTGCGCGCTTCGTGACAAAATTAGATCTGCTAAAGGGATATTGGCAAGTTCCCTTGACGGAGTGTGCGGCCGAAATATCTGCTTTTGTTACACCGGATGATTTTCTGAATTATAAGGTTATGGCGTTTGGATTGCGTAACGCTCTGGCTACATTTCAGCGCTTGATGAGTAAAGTGCTGAATGGGGTTCAAAACTGTAAAGCTTATTTAGATGACATCGTTGTTTATTCGAATACGTGGGAGGAACACTTAACAACTTTGGGGGTGGTGTTTGATCGATTGTTTAAGGCATATCTCACTCTTAATTTAGTTAAGTGTGAGTTTGGCAAAGCCACTGTTACCTATCTAGGGAAACAAGTTGGGCAGGGGCAAGTCCAACCTGTCTCTCTGAAAGTGCAAGCTATTGCAGATTTTGCAGTACCCTGTACGAAACGTGAACTTAGAAGATTTTTAGGAATGACTGGGTATTACCGAGGATTTTGTAAAAATTTCTCAGATGTTGTGTTGCCTCTTACTAATATGCTACGTATTTCGCAAAACTTTGAGTGGACTGATGAGTGTCAGACCGCATTTGATTCTGTCAAAACACTCTTGTGTAGTGCCCCAGTCTTGGCTGCTCCAAGGTACGAGTGTTCTTTTAAACTTTATGTTGATGCGAGTATGACTGGAGCCGGTGCTGTCTTGCTGCAGGATGATGAAAATGGAGTTGAGCATCCTGTTGGGTATTCCTCAAAGAAGTTTTTGAAACACCAATTAAATTACAGTACCATTGAAAAGGAGGCGTTGGCCTTGCTACTGGCTTTACAGTATTTTGAGGTATATATTGGTTCTAGTTCTCTTCCTGTGAGCGTGTTTACCGATCATAACCCATTAATCTTCTTGTCCCGTATGAAAAACTCTAATCAACGGATTATGCGATGGTCCCTCTTTGTCCAGGATTTTAACCTGGAAATTTGTTATAAAAAGGGCAAAGATAATGTGCTTTCTGATGCATTGTCGCGGTCGTTTAATTTTGAGTAAATCTACAATACGTGGTAGATTCATTGGGTGTGGGAGTGTTACGACCTACGTTTTTGTATTTGGTGTGTGTTTGTTTTCTTTTCTCTTTTTTTTTCTGTCATGTTCTAATAGGTCGCCCGATGATTTCCTCTCTCTCTCTCTTATTGGCGGTTCAGAAGAGGCGTGGTCTTTATAAGGGCGCATCCGGCGTTCAACAGAGAGCTCATTTTTGGTTCGGCCGCGTTTGGGTAGAGGGCTCCGGGATCCCTCCTCTGGGCGATGATCAAACTTGCCATCCTTCAGTGAAAATGTGCCTTTTGAACAACCTGTTGATCATGTTCTTTTGTCCTTAAAGTGACTCCCCAAGCACGTGGAGCGTAGGAGTGTCCAGCCTATTTATTTTGATATCTTGGTTTGTACTTTGTTTTTTGTTAGGGAGTTAGGGAAGTTAATTTTATTTTCTTTTATGTCCATTTAGATCACTTAACCCCTTCCTCCTTTTGCTTTTGAGAGTTGTTTTGTTTGTTATTTTGGCCTTTGGACACCCCGAAGAGATGCTCCCTTTCATCTGTTATATTTATTAATACATTTAATCCTATCGATTAATTAGTTTGGTGAATGTGTTTGATTATCGACCGGAGTGATTTAAAACTGGGATTCCACTATTTCAATTCTGTTCCTTTATTACGCCCTCTCGGAGGTTTCGATTTCCTCGGGGACTCGGGGCATAATAATTAGTTATAAGCACCTTTATATGTTTTTACTGTGTTATATGAATCACTACAATTTTTTACTGTTATAAGCATGTTCAGATATAATTACTTTGTTATAACAATGCAAAGGTGTTATTCCTGAGATTGAAGCAGGCTGAATATAACGTTGTTATTACTGTTTTAGAAACTGACTGATATGCTATTACTATGTTATATGTACCCTTCTATGTAATTACTGTGTTATAAGTATGCCTACATATAATTACTTTAATTTAACCATATAATGTTGTTATTACTGTGTTATTAGCACCCTTATATGTAATTGCTGTGTTATAAGCATGCCTACATGTAATTACTTTGTTATAACAATATAACGTTGTTATTACTGTGTTACAATCTGGCTGATGTGCTATTACTGTGTTATAAGCACCCTTATATGTAATTACTGTGTTATAAGCATGCCTACGTGTAATTACTTTGTTATAACAATATAACGTTGTTATTACTGTGTTATAATCTGGCTGATGTGCTATTACTGTGTTATAAGCACCCTTATATGTAATTACTGTGTTATAAGCCTGCCTACGTGTAATTACTTTGTTATAACAATATAACGTTGTTATTACTGTGTTATAATCTGGCTGATGTGCTATTACTGTGTTATAAGCACCCTTATATGTAATTACTGTGTTATAAGCCTGCCTACGTGTAATTACTTTGTTATAACAATATAACGTTGTTATTACTGTGTTATAATCTGTCTGATGTGCTATTACTGTGTTATAAGCACCCTTATATGTAATTACTGTGTTATAAGCCTGCCTACGTGTAATTACTTTGTTATAACAATATAACGTTGTTATTACTGTGTTATAAACCGGCTGATGTGCTATTACTGTGTTATAAGCACCCTTATATGTAATTACTGTTATAAGCCTGCCTACATGTAATTACTTTGTTATAACAATATAACGTTGTTATTACTGCGTTATAAACTGGCTGATGCGTTATTACTGTGTTATAAGCACCCTTATATGTAATTACTGTGTTATAAGCCTGCCTACATGTAATTACTTTGTTATAACAATATACCGTTGTTATTACTGCGTTATAAACTGGCTGATGCGCTATTACTGTGTTATAAAAGCACCCTTATATGAAATTACTGTGTTATAAGCATGCCTACATGTAATTACATTGTTATAACAATATAACGTTATCACTGCGTTATAATCTGGCTGATGTGCTATTACTGTGTTATAAGCACCCTTATATGTAATTACTGTGTTATAAGCATGCCTACATGTAAATACATTGTTATAACAATATAACGTTGTTATTACTGTGTTATAATCTGTCTGATGTGCTATTATTTTTTATTATTAATTACTGTGTTATAAGCATGCCTATATGTAACAATTCAAAGTTATTACTCTGTTATAAACGTGCTTTTTTTTGAGTTACTGTTACAATTATAAGCATGCCAACTTGTTTTATTTTTTATTTTTTTGTATTTGTTTAGCTTATAGCAAGAACACAAAAACAGTTGTGTTAGCAGATGTGTTATTGTTGTGTTTTAAGCATTTATACATCTTATTAACGTATTATAAGCACTCGCATGAAGTACTATTATGTTACAAGAACTCATGAGAGTTTTTTTTTTAGAAGTACTGTATTATAAGCATGGATGCATGGACTACTTGAGTTATTGCTGTTTCAAAAGCACTCAAATGTACTGTAAGTTAAAAGAACTCATGTCACTAGCATTATTACTGTATTATAAGCATGTTGTCATATTGTTATAACACACACAGATAAAAACGTTTTACGTTTTCAAAATTCCTGTTATTAATCTAAATGCATCTAAATTTTACTGAATTTGGAATATTCTCTTATCTGGAAGAAAATATATATTAATAAATCTGAGCATTTCTTAGATGTAAATAATTCTCCTCATTGAAAACTGAATGGAAAAGGCCATTGGCTGGCTTCAGCTACATCCATGAGTGGCAAACAGTTAATGCTAATTCAGCTATGCTAATATTCTTCTTGCAGGGGGCTGGTGCTTGGGGACTCATCAGTGCCACACCTATGGGTTTTCGTCATAAAAATGTCACAGTGCATTGATTGTTAATCCAACTCTATTTTAAACAAGTCTGATCCTTACATTTACTGAGACCTGGAAATGGTAGCAATGTGTCAGCACCTCAGAGTTTCTAATCCTCCTCTCTCTTCTTCTTAATACCACACACACTGTCTAATCAGTGTTTAAGCCTCCACTTATCCTCACATAAGACATACACTCTTCTCTACTTCACTAATTCCTCTTCCTATTACTCTCACACACATTGACTTAAAAAGCATTTTATTTGATAAGTTGATTACTTAGATGTAATCAATCAGATTAAACCTGAATAATACAGATTAATAAATCAATTTCTGCAAGCTAATTTATTTGTTGTTAAGGTTTTATTGCTGACAGTAGCACAGGAGGTAGCATTGCCATCTAATGTATTTTCAGAGTGAACTGTAGGTGGTTGAGAGTGATAAGTCATACAGTGTCATGCAGAATACAGTCTAGAAACTTGTTTTTGAGCTATTTTAGACCTACATTTGTTCACCTTTGATACAGCAGTTCTGATTCTCATCACCATAAAGATGAACAGAGATAAGCTAATTTTATTTAGAAGTTATGACAGATTTCAGTAAGCATTCAGTAGCATAATACCTGCCCCAAAGCACCACTATTTTCTTTTTGACCATTAGGTAATAGTGACTTCAACTGCATGTCAATAACATAATTTCAAATCTCTATGCACTTGTGCTAAAGTGAGAAAAAACATGGACACCTCCATGATCATCTTCTGTTAGCACACATTTTTGTAATTGTGTAATTTGTATTTTTGAAAATAATTGTGATGATTTTTTTAAATGTGCATTTGTTTAAATGACAATAAAATATATTTTCTATCTCATGATCAATAAAAAGTAATCAGTAGGCTAGACATGAAGATAGACACATGCACATGTTCATCATCTGCATCAGTGTCATTCAGATGATAAACTGATTACAAATTTCATATTTTAAACATATAATTATTTGTAGTCCATAATGTGTGTCTCATTTAGACTATTCGTTTAATTCTTAGTGCCTGAGTTATTACTAAACCACATTCAAGGTATTGAAAACAGGCTTATGTTGTTTCAAAACAAAGGCGTGTCACTCTCGCAAAATCTAGGCCTTTTTTCAAAAGCATCATCATCATCTGCCCTCCTCTTAAACTCAGATCATCACAGGCTAAGCTCATCATTGATTTGTGAAATATAAAGTCACCCTCATTTTTATCTGTTTGGTGCTAGAACAGAAGAATACAAACTGGGCTGGATGCCTAAATAACCCAGATAAGGAGATACATGTTGGTAAAAAAGGCCTGTTTACCTCTTTGTTGTTTTTAAAGCAATCTGCAATTAAAACCATTAAAGATTAGAATGATTGTAATCAATATTTTGCAGCTTTCCTTTGGTGCAAGTGCAGCAATAAAAACAAGGCCCAGCTGGAATTGCCTTGAGCAGAAAACCTAATGGAGACCAATTAAAATAAGAGGATTCAATTTGGCTAACACAACAGGAATCTAACGATAACGTGTTCTCTAGATTGAACTCCATCATGTTTGTTATGCCATTTTGAGAAGCAACATAAAACAGAGTAGACTGGCAGAGTCCGTATTTCTTACAAGTAATAATAATAATTTCTATTCATTGTACCTTCTTAGATACTGCCATTAAGATTACTTGCTTGATTAGCAATACTTAGTAGAAATTCAATAAAATTATCTGGATGAATCTGTCTAAGCAAATATAGTAATTTTTTAGGAGTGAATTAATAACAGCTGAGTGAAATGTAAAATCAGACAAAAAATTACAAATAACTATATATTTGAGAGTTAATACTTTGAGAGTTACTAATTAAATGTTGACAAGTTTAAGTAACTTAATTGTGCTTGTGCTCCCTTTTCTTCTACTGTGAACAGGTTTTGAGCCTTTTCATCATTCTAAACCACTGTGTTTTCACCACTGTGAAACAAAATTTTTATACTTGTCTCTATAGAGAACTGAAGCATCCTTTGCACAGGTGAGTGAGTTGTGGAACAGCAGGTTCACTGTGTTGCAGTTATCTGAACCTCAGAACTGAAGCCAGACATAATTAATGGCACATTTTCAGCAGCAAACAGTGACTAATTGTGCCAGACAGATATAGTGAGGAATTAATGACATGCATACAGCACTCTCCACACTCCCCCACTGCTCCAATTTACCGCAAGATTAAAGACGACTGCCAAGTTTACTAAATGAAGAGCACGGGGGGAACGCAAAGACTGTGTGTGTGTGTGTGTGTGTGTGTGTGTGTGTGTGTGTGTGTGTTTGGTGTGATGGCAGAAGGGAGTTTCGCTATCTCTCATTCACAGGCGATCATCTGCGTTATCGTGTTTGTGCTCTCGTGCCGGGTGAAGGAGGTAAACAGCGCGAGCTCCATTTGGATCACAGCTTCCCGTCACCTGTAATGAAACAACTTCCGCTGGAGGACACAGAGAGACAAAGGGGCTCAAAGACAAACTTAATGCTCAAACTGCTGTATTAGCAGCATGTAGTAATAACAGGTACACCATTTTGACATTTACTGTTAAGTACGGAAGCATGGACTAGCATACTATTTTGGCATGGATTTATAATAATACCTGCAGTAGCGGCACTTTACCGTAGATTTTGAAGTGGCTAGCGATATTAATTACAACATAACTAAAATAAAAAGAAGCTCTCACACATTACTTAGCTTTTATAGAATTTACAATGTAGTAGCTCATATGGAGCAATATATATGTACCTTTGTGTGCTTTTCAGCAAAAGTTTCAACCTACATCTACATCTTTTCCCAGATGTACAACTACATCTGGAAAACCACACAAAAGACCAGAACTAGCCATTTTGGACATTGTAAAATGCTCTTATTTTTTGCGATACATCTTAAAACAGAAATATTTCTATAGAAAATAATCTTAGAAACATGGTCTGAACGTATACTTTGCCATTTTGTAGAAAAAAAAGATTTAATTCACATTAGTGAAAATTAATATTTGATTATTATTTTGTGATGTAATGATATTAGCAGTCTCAGTATATTTGAAACTAGCACAACACTGTCACTATCTATCTTGTCCAATCCTCCTACTCCACTCATATTGTTCACACAGCCTAGCCAAATGGGGAAGGAAAAATGCTACCCCATGTATGTCTGTTAGCCCTGTTTGGGTCCGCTTCTGTTCAGTGTCATTACAATGTCTAATAGCACTTGTTGATGCCCCTTTATTAACACTACATGCAATAATAAGGCAATGGAGCATCAGTTGAGCAGTCCATATGTTGCCCTGTGACTCCACAACATCTCAAGCAAATCAACAAAAATAGGCTCATATTTGTAAATAAATAAAAGTTTAACAGTGGGGGGCACGGTGGCTTAGAGGTTAGCACGTTCGCCTCACACCTCCAGGGTTGGGGGTTCGATTCCCGCCTCCACCTTGTGTGTGTGGAGTTTGCATGTTCTCCCCGTGCCTCGGGGGTTTCCTCCGGGTACTCCGGTTTCCTCCCCCGATCCAAATACATGCATGGTAGGTTGATTGGCATCTCTGGAAAATTGTCCGTAGTGTGTGATTGCGTGAGTGAATGAGAGTGTGTGTGTGCCCTGCGATGGGTTGGCACTCTGTCCAGGGTGTATCCTGCCTTGATGCCCAATGACGCCTGAGATAGGCACAGGCTCCCCGTGACCCGAGGTAGTTCGGATAAGTGGTAGAAAATGAATGAATGAATGAATGAATGAATGAATGAAGTTTAACAGTTTAAATTGTTTGTCTCTCAAAAGGTAATTAACAGGATTCAAAATACATGGAATTATTAACTAGGATTTATGGTGATTTACATTTTTTAGAAGGCTCCCCCAATAGATGAGTTGCCAATGGGTGTAAAATCATGCTGTTTTGACATTTGCTGTTAAGCATCGATGTATACATCACTGTTCTACACTGGCGCATTTCAGGGGGTTGAAGATATAGAGCTATTAAATAAAATCACTGTCATCTGTAAAATTAATCTAAAAAATCTGACTCAAAAATTTTAATTGTTATAGGTCTACCCCTATAAATTTCCTTTTAACCGTTATCTACTGTGCAGGTCAAAGATATTTGACAGGATAATAAAATTCGCTAGCTTCATAGGTAGATAGCTAGCTGGTTAGTTTGATTGTTGACATAGATAGCAGTTCAAATTATGTATTATTTGATGAGTTCATGCTTATTGTACTAAACAGTTTCTACTTACTACATTCAACAGTCAAATTCCCTTAGCGTTAATAACTGCAAGAAAGAAGTCAAAATTTTAGTCAAGTTAACTGCAAGTTAAGTCAAAATACATGGAATTATTAACTAGGATTTATGGTGATTTACATTTTTTAGAAGGCTCCCCAATAGATGAGTTGCCAATGGGTGTAAAATAATGCTGTTTTGACATTTGCTGTTAAGCATCGATGTATACATCACTGTTCTACACTGGCGCATTTCAGGGGGTTGAAGATATAGAGCTATTAAATAAAATCACTGTCATCTGTAAAATTAATCTAAAAAATCTGACTCAAAAATTTTAATTGTTATAGGTCTACCCCTATAAATTTCCTTTTAACCGTTATCTACTGTGCAGGTCAAAGATATTTGACAGGATAATAAAATTCGCTAGCTTCATAGGTAGATAGCTAGCTGGTTAGTTTGATTGTTGACATAGATAGCAGTTCAAATTATGTATTATTTGATGAGTTCATGCTTATTGTACTAAACAGTTTCTACTTACTACATTCAACAGTCAAATTCCCTTAGCGTTAATAACTGCAAGAAAGAAGTCAAAATTTTAGTCAAGTTAACTGCAAGTTAAGTCAAAAACTGCAAGTTAAGTCAAAAAGGTGACATACTGCTGTTGCTGTTAGGATGGAAACATGTTATAAAACCAGCTCTATCCTTGATAAGCATATATGCCTCAACTGAGGCTTCCTTCAGATTCTTGTCTCTTTATAGCTCAGGGAGGTGCAGCTCACTCAACTAAAGAAAAGCTCATGATCTTACTCATCTTAAGCTATCACATGTCAACTTCCGAGTATGACGTGTATAAAGGGAAAGATGTGAGAGAATTATGTCAGATCCTTGACATATTTATAGAGGGGATGTAACTGAATAAGAAAAGATTTTTTTTTTTCAGATTGAAAAAGTTATGCTTCCTAAATAAACAGACACAAACACTGTGTGGAGTATTTGTTTTTCTTTAGAAAGCTTGCCAAAAAAGCATCACAATAGATGTGGATCCTGCAGGACAAAACAAAAAGACTTCAGAAGCTAGTGGGGATGGTTGCCAGGTGTCAGCAAAATTCCCATTCCAGTTACAATTCAAAAGCTGCAGAAAAAGATTTGAAACTAGTCCAAAATGTTCAGGCATTTGAAAGGTAGCTGCCTGTTTCTTCTTTTTCCAATTGTGGTTTCATGGGAAACAAGTAAATAGTGGTGCACTTTTCGAACTATGGATTTGTAGTATATTTGCAATATTTGGCCATTATAAACAGAAATTGACAACACTGTTCACAGAAGTTAAAAGACCAAGTTAAATTATTATGATATTAATTGGAGACTGTTCCATTTTTTACTGGTTTCAGTAGCACTGCCGTATCATGATCCAGAATGTCTACATTTTATATTATCTGTATAAATATAGTAAAGAATGTGAATAAATATAGTAATTAAGAGAATAGAGAAGAATGATCCTAAAAATGCAAAGACAAAGATAATCTCTTTTTAAGCTATCTAAAAGAGCTTTCAAACTGAAATTAAATGAAAAAAAGCATGATACCAATTAGGTAATTCTGGTTCTCACCATATCAACTATGCAATTATTGCACAATATGTTTTAAGACACCCATGATCAGCTGTGATTTATGTATGTTGACCCTTTAATAAACATAGACAAATGTACCCTTTTTTAACACAAAAAAACACTATATTAGGAACAACTGTAAAGCTGGGGCTGCAGTGAAATTAGGCTCAAAAAACCTGCACATTTGACGACTGGAAAAACAGTCTGGTCTGATGTATCTCAATTTCTGTTGAGGCTCACCGATGGTAGAGTCAGAATTTGGCACTAAGTGCATAAATCCATGGACCGAACCTGTCTTGTGTCAACCATCCAGGCTGGTGGAGGTGGTGTTGGGAAAGTTTTTTGTACACTTTGGGTCTGTTTTAATACCAATCACTGCTTGCCACAGGCTATTTGTGGACAATGAGCATCCCTTTATTGCCGCATATTTTAATGGCTACTCCTAGCATGATAATGCACCACGTAACAAAGCAAAAGTCAATACAAACTGGTTCTTTAACCATGACAATGAGTTCAGTGTTCTTCAGCAGCCTTCCCAGTCACCGGATCTGAATCCAATAGAACATCTTTGGGATGTGGTTGAATGGGAAGATGGCAGCATCAAAGCACACCTGAAAAAAAGTAATTGTGTGATGTGGTCATGTAAATATTGGTCCCAGAATCTCAAAAGAATGCTTGCACCATCTTATTTAATCCATTCCATGAAGAACTGAGGCTGATTTGAGATTAATGGGAGACCTTGCCCAGTATTAGCACAGTGTTCCTAATAAAGTGAGTACATACTGGATTGCAATTTTCATCCATAATCATCAGTCTGTTCTGAAGTATTTTTTATGAA
This sequence comes from Tachysurus vachellii, assembly GCF_030014155.1. Lineage (NCBI taxonomy): Eukaryota > Metazoa > Chordata > Actinopteri > Siluriformes > Bagridae > Tachysurus > Tachysurus vachellii. Next base: position 15,760,201 of record NC_083469.1, read on the forward strand.
AGTAGTGTTTCAACATGCACTGTGTAATAGTTTTGTCACTCTTTTTACATGCACTATATAGTATTGTACTGTAGTGTGTTCAAGATTACTAGTTTGACATACAGTATTTAGAAAAAAATTGTGGGGCATTATATTATTTTGACATATTATATACTTGTACATGCCAGGATACTCTGACATTAACTATATAGTATACTACTATACTGTGGCCATCCATCACCACTGGTTTGGAGCAGCAACAATACAGGACAGGAGCAGACTGCAACACAGTTAAAACAGCAGAAAAAATAATTGGTGCCCCCCCATTAATACTCATACCATCTATATTGTCGCACATTGTCTGTTTTTGTCTTGTATAGTCCAAGCTAAATGTATACGGTTATTTGTGTCTGTGCTTTTGAGAGTCACCAACAGCTGGAACCAAATTCCTTGTGTGTGTCAGCACACATGGCCAATAATCCTGATTCAGCCATATTATTGTGCTTTGTATTTAGTATGGTCCAGTTGTTTTTAACGCATGCACTATTTAATATGGTGGTACATTCAGAACGGTGAGCTATATATTTGAAACATTACTATTTAAGTGTAGATGTATAGAAATATCAAATGCTATTTGATATCATGATGCAGTATACCATTGTGGTATAATATTTGGACTGTATTTTAGCACGTAACATCGTACTATTTTGTTATATTCCCACGTCACATACATATTACTGAGACCACAATGGATATTTAGTTGTGTATTCACTGAATTGTTTAATTTCTAAAGCCTTTCTAATCAATTCCTTATCAATCCTATTCATCCAAAAGGGAAAAATAAGGAGTGAACATTTATACACAGACTGGATTAAGCTAGGACTGTAAATAATAAGACACTGTCTGACTGCCTTTCCTGACGTGTATGCAAAGACGCAGGATCAGACTAAAAAAAAATTGTCGTGTTAGGATTTGACATCACAACTTGGCATATCAGTATGTCAGGTTTGCTGATGCAAGCTTGCAGATCATTCTCTCCTGCATGCTTTGATCCCTCAGATGTACTCACTTCTTGAGCTGGCAGGCATCATGCAGAGACAGCCAAGAGGGATTGAATACAAGACATTGTCTTCACTTCTGCCTTTCCACAGATGAGATGAGAGAGAGAGAGAGAGAGAGAGAGAGAGAGAGAGAGAGAGACAGAATGCTATAGAGCTCTTAATATTAAGCCAAATATTAAATAAAACTGTAAGAAAAATCTGTTTCATCAGCTGTAAATAATGTAAATGATCCTAAAGATCCTGGCATCCACAGGGGTTGTACAATGAAACAAACACTGACCAATATATTGCTGGAGGTTTCAAGGCTATATACACTGTATACATTCACTGATTACATATTCTAAAACTATGAGCAGTTTGTGAAGTTTGAATTAGCAGAGCAGAAGCACAGTTGTACAAAAAATATTGCAATCCACATAACATAATGGGAGATATATCAGAATATAAAAGAGGACAAATTGTTGCTGTGCATCTCACTGGTGCATCTGTGACCGGGGCAGCAAGTCTTTGTCGTGTAACCAGAGCCACGTTATCCAGGGTAATGTTGCTATGCCACCACGTAGGACGAACCACATCTAACAGGGATGTACCAGTGCTACCCAGAGCACATAAAAAAATAAAATAATATAAAATGTGCCCTACTCACTGCAAATGCATATCCCGACTCTCCTAATTCTTCCAAAACTGTGCGTTGAGAAGCAGTGGAAATCTTGGGCTGAGGACAATCTGATACTTGTGCTGTTTTCTGAGGAATCAGCCTTCAATGTCTTTCACACACCTGGAGATTAACAGCATAGAGAAGCCACAAACAAACTTACCACTCAGACTGTTCAGTGCTCAGAGTGAAGCACATGGTTGGATCATTGATGATTTACACTGAAATATCTGGCACTTACTAGGGCCACTACTTGTGCTAGATGGACAAGGACTACCAAACCATTCTGGAGGACAATCTGCACCCAATGGTTCAGATATTATACCCTGAACGTGGTATGATGATCATAATGCATCAGTGGTGAAAGTGTGGTTTGATGAACATGAAAGTGAACTTGAGCATCTCCCATGGACTGCACAGTCTCCAGATCTGATTACCACCACTTTGGGGTGATTCATTGGAGTGAGTCAGGAAACGTTTTCCTCAACCAGCACCATACTAGTACATTATTGTGATCCAAAACCAGGTGTTTGCGTTTCAATGTCTAACACCAGTAGTTTTCAAAATACATTACGGACTGCTGATGAGCCATTCTTTTGTAATTACTTTTGGCATATTACACATGCTATTATATTAATATATGCTATGGATTGATTCATTCATCTTGTAGTGTAGAATAGCAGAAATTTCATGTAAATTTAATAAACCTTTGTAGGGGAGAGCAAGCTAATATCAGATTACTGGACGCATAGTTACCTTTAACACATTCATGGTCATACATGCATTGTCAAAAAAACAACACTGAGTAAGACAGACTCACATTCCATTTCTCCATCATCTGCAAGATGTTCTCAAAAAATATGTTCTCACTTGTTACTGATCCCTTCTTTTCATAATAGTTAAACATTTTCAAAATCTCTATCTTTTTATATGCCTTTATGTTAAATAGGCTAATCACTATATAGTGGATAATGTGGATGATACGCTATCAGGATGTTTAACATATGGGATTTCTTGAGATATTAACTATTCTGCACACTCATCTATAGATGGCCAACTGCAAAATATATATTGATAAACCATTTTTTTCTTTTCATTCATTTACATCAGGTCTACATTAAAACAGTTTTGTGTGTTAATTATTTAGTCAGATACTTTCTCTGTGACAGACATTTCCTTTTACTTTAAAACATACTTCATACAGCCATTTAGAACAGAGTTTGAGACAGGGAAAATTTTCGAGCACAATTTCCTAGTGAAATTACACTGCATTTTCTTAAATATAAATAGCAGAGGGAATATTTTCTATCATTTTTTAACAATTGTTTATTCTGTTTGTTTCAAGTTTCCTTTTATTGTTTCCTCTGGCCCACTCACTGATATTTCTCTGCCAAATCATTTAGGAGCATTTTTTTTAGTATTAAAAATATTATCCGAATGCTTTGGCAGCAGCGCCATACTGTGGCAATAAAAAGTATTCATCAAGAAGAACCAGATGAACACTTGGGAAGAAATCTCACTCAGTCACCTGGGGCAGTGAGTAGCTTTATAGCCCTGCTGTCTGTTTTCAACAACACTGTGGAGTCATTTGCTCACCACTGACTTAAACATTAGCCAGATGATGTTTTTTTGCCACAATAGCTTTTTTGTTTTTTTTCCCCTACAGTATCAGGTTAACAAGATAAACAATCTTTTCTAGAAGTAAAATGCTATAATAAAATCTGTAGTAAAAAAAAAAAAAAGAAAAACAAAACACGGGACTGCTTTGAATTAAATCATTTATGTTGTTTTTAAAATGCAATTATCCCATATCAGATTAAAATTCATTTAAACCACCATCAACCCCCTCCCTCCCCCCAGTTTACTAGAACAAAAATCTTTCTCTGTACAAAGGTTAAGAAAATAGAAGACAAGTTTCTTTCACTTTAAAACAACCTTATAAAACATGTTCACATCCTATTAGTTACTGCATTTTCACTGGTGAGAAAATAGGAATCAATAACAAATGGGAAACTGGCTCATTAATAGCCAGCAGCCTGTTCGTTTCACAGCTGTCAAATTTCCAAAGTCACCAAGTATGAAGGTTTTGGTTTAAAGCAACTTATAGAATATGTATGTAACTTACAGGGATGTAGATGTTCCTGATCAACCCTGCCTGCATACTCTTCCTTCAATAGCAACAAAAACGGTTCATGAGTTACAGTACAATAAAATTCCTGGGTTGGAAACACTACATCAGAGATAACCTTACTGGTCAGAGGCGTTAATTGCCCGAAAAAGGAAAAGGAAAAAAAAAAAAAAAAAAAACATTGACTAAGAACTACAAGTCCCTTAGACCTAATTTAATAATGCAGAACTGTGTTTCGTGATCAAGCAGTGACTGGGAGAGTTCTATTTTTGTCCTTGATCTGGCAAGAGCTGATTTCAATAGTCCAGTTTTAGCAGCCATTTAATCTTTGGAAAACTAAATTTTGGTACTTTCAGTCCAAAGCAAATATTGTCAATATTTTAATTCTGTTAATTGTAATACTGTATTAAACTATTGATTAGTGGAAAAACAATCACCAAAAAAGCAGAAGACTTAAATATATTACAACATGGTGTCTTCTACACTCACCTGCAGCTTTGTCCATTATGTAGTTAAAAAACAGTGTTTCAAGGAAATGCTCTAAAGGGCATCTGAAAGTGTTCTCACAGTGCTGATGGGATACAATACCTGTGGACCAACTCATCCAACAGCATATGATAAATAAGACTGCTTCATTGTTATGGCCAACAGTCTTTGCCTCTCTCCAAGGTAACTGGTATTACAGTGATGGAGAATAAAGATTCCACTGGAAGTAGTACATAAACATGGCTTCATGGTTTGTGTGGTGCAACAGTTCTTTGCAGTGTTTTTCTCTCTCTTTTTGAGTTCTTATTCCTGTTCCATCACAGTCCTACCAATCCTTATGTGCCCAATTGTGTCCTGAACACTCAGTCTACAGGGCCCTGGAAGATAAGCTTAGCACATCCCTGTGTGACACTGAGCTGTGTGGCACAGAATGGGCATGCAGCATGGAAAGCATGGGTACCATGTGGTAAGGGAATTTCAGACCAGTAGCGGGTTGACTTCTCCGAGCAGACATGACCACAAGGAATAAAGGCATGCGTAGGTGCTCCGGAGTCCACATAAAAGGCTGGTTCACAGCCTAGCCACAGTGGCACATAGGGCCCCACAGTCCTGCACATGGGGCACTCACGTTTGCCGTTAGGTTCACGCTCTGAGCTGTGGCCCCACTCATGGTAACCATGCACATGCCCACATGCCAAGTACACCCACGGCTGCTTGTCCTGCTGTTGGGCAAGATTGGGTAGTGGCCGGCTGGATCGATGCATGCTGGGAAATGCCAAGGTGTTGAGGCCCACAGGGCACTGTGGTCGCGTGGCATTCAACTCCTGGCGCAGTGCCTCCAGGTGCTTCTGGGTGGGTGCGTGAAAGAGACCTTCGGCGGTGCGCCACAGTAGAGTGGCACCACACAGGTCCACCAGAGAGCCGTCCAGCAGCACGTTACTCTCACTATCCACCTGCACATCAAAATAAACATGCAGTTAAAATATAACAATACATGATGCTTTTACATTCTAAAGTCAAAAAGATCAAATTTCACTTAAAATGGATAAACAAGATTACACTAAGGTTAAACAAATAATTCTTTTAAATTTAACACGTTACTTTATTCATACACAATCACATACTCTTATAAATATGATTCATTTGCCTCTGTCCTTACTGACAAGATATTGTGACATGCAGGCAGTCAGTCAGCAGGCAAACTTCCAGCATTTGCAATTTGTATAAAATCACTTGACCTGCAGATGGTGATGGAGAGCTTTAAAAAACATCCTATTTGGAGTTAGTCTAGATGCAATCCAGCTTTTAAATGGTTGGCCTTTAAATATAAACCAAATAGGTTTCTGATATTTGCTTCAACTGGAGATTTGCTGAATGATTTTCATGTGTCAATTTATAAACAAAATCATTTTAATTCAGAGAGGGGTTAAGATGCAGTAATGCTGGCAGAGGTCCAGCTAATTTTTACATCAGGAATGTTCCTATAATTATGTTATTAATAGATATTAATAATTATCTTAAGTTCATTCTGAATAAACCACGAACAGAACCAAATCCACAAAGTGCATTTTGACCATTATATTTTAAACCCAAAGTAATTACTCAATTCAAATCCATTAAGTTAAATTAATCTCTGAGGCAAACATGTCAGGGACAGGATTTTAAAAAAGCCCGAGTCTGTGCTGTACAACTGAAGCCAATACTGGAAAGTTTTTTCATGTTTGTGACACAAGTCTGAAGATAGGAGGAAATTATTTGGTGTTGATAAAATCCAAGATCATACAATATATAAAATTTCCTCCCCAAACTGTGCAACTTAGTAATCATTACAAGGATGTCGAAGATTCACCCTTCTGATGTGATAAGGAGGAAAAAAGAAGCCTTTATAAAAAGCTGAGAGTTTCTGTCAAAATAAAATGTTTTTTTGGTTAATTAAATAATGAAAAACATTTCATGACTAATAATTATTTTATTATTTTTGGTACATTTGGTAAGTCAACCACCAAGTTAACCTCGGCCTTAGATGCTTCGCCGATGGTCTATATCTTTTGTGCCTGTGATAATCTGATTGGTTGTCCATATGTGTATACCAAATGACAATTAACTAAAGTGCTGTAAATTGTATTAAAACATCTTAATACTGGACTAAAACTTCTGAACTGTATGTATGGAACATTTGTAGCACTGACCAATTTGCCTCGTGTCTGTGCGGAGCGAGTCTCTCTCAGTGTATATACATCTCCACACACAGATATCTCTCGCCACACACCAGGCTTGGACTCCTCTGTGAAACCACCACGCGGATGCATCACCAGCACGCCATTGGTTGTCAGTCCATCCATCTGGCCATCTGGATTCTTCCATTTGGCTGCTTTCTCCTGTGGATAGAGGAAGATGGTAAAGAGCTATGCATGTGCACAAAAACATCCATGAAAGCCGTGACTAATTCTGTTTACATCTATATTTACCAGGTTATTCTGGAAGGCTCCACTGGGTCAGCAGAAAAAGATACTTCACAAGCCAGAACATTGATGTATATATAGATAGATGCTTTCTCAAATGCCAGTGATAAAAGTAGCCAGGAGGCTCATTCATGGACAATACATGTAAGTGTAGGGTCATGCGGAAGTTCACACTCACCCCTAGGAAGATGTTCTTGGAAGAGTCAAAGCCTGCAGCATAGATGCGTGCTGTGTACGGAGGGTTTCGTTCACACACCACCCGACAGGCAAAGCGCGAAATGGTGCTCTGTGTGATGGGAGAGTCCTCGCCGTCTACACCCCCTGACACAGTGTCTGTCACCACAAAGTCAATTGGGCTCTCCGTCGATCGACCAATCTAGAACCCAATCACAAAAAAGGCCAATTGTTTAAATGTGTGGTAAACTGAAGAAAAAAAATTAAGCAGGACCCAAAAATTTTTAAAAGGCTGTTCTCCCATTTTAAAATCAGCAATAGCAAACCTACAAAAATAAATAAATAAAAAATAATTGCAGACAAAATTGCACTTTTCATTTAGCACTAAATGGAAACCATCTAAATTATATTACAATGCATAACAGATACCAATATTAGGACATCTGTGTCCCTGTCTGCACTTCCCCATGCCTGAGGATGTGTGTAACAGTAAATGGCTGGTCGTGACAAAGTTACAGCTGATCTGTGATGTACATCAAGAGCACTAAAATAAACAGATTAAAAAAGCATCTATGTTTTACAAATATACAAATTTGTTGACATGGCAAAGTTTTCTGTAAATAGTCATTTATTTATGTTTGTTTGTTTGTTAACGTAAGAAGTCTCTGCTGTCAGTTTTTTCTAACTATTAGTAGTTTTTCTGTCACAAACCAATCTTACTGGAGGACTGTGCACTTTCTGCTTTTTCTATAACATGACGAGCACTGACAGTAGATGTAACTGCTGTTTACAAATGTTATAAATTATTGTCTCACAGAAATTACACAACATTAAATGGCCAAAAAGAACAAAGTGTTTGTCATTAATAAATTGTGAACTGTAATAATTGCCAACTTGCAGTCTTGCAAGAGGAAAAAAAATCACTTGGGGTATGATGGTTATAAAAGGTAAACTCTAAGTCTTTCACACCAGGCTACAGTACACCACCCTTTTGACATATTCCTAATAGAGTACACCCGGTCATGTTTTATTCTTTACAGAATGCATTATTTATGACCTCTTATACAGCTATATGACTGGAGTTTGTGTGTTACTTTACCTGGAACATGTCTGTGTCTTTGTCATGGCTGTACTCTACAACCACAGTCTGGTTTCTGGACAGTGTGTAGGAGATACTGTGCTGGCCCTTACAGTTTACAGCCTACAACAGAACAGCAACAAATGTTTGTTATTCTCTAGCCACAGCAACAAGCTAACAGAGGGAACAAGAGTCACATTGTATTTTTCCTGTTGTAACGAAAATAATCACTGGGAAGGACATTGTTTAAGGTCTCTGGATCTGAAAACATTGTATTTGCATTGAAAAAAAATAGACTTTATGTACGTGTAATATGTATAGCCATCTTAATTCCCTGTAACTATTTTGAGCACAAACATCTATCCCATTTGCTTGACAGACAAAACAAGGTCACATGATTATGTAAAAGTATTTAACACTTTCATAATATATTCAGAAGCCATCTGTGTCTGTCCCAGGCAGGAAGTGGACAAAACTATGAAGGGTATAGAAAGATACAGAAATGCAGTGCATCGATTCGTATTTCATGTTTCATACAGCCATCAGACGTTTAGGGGGTTGTCGATTTTTTTTTCTTAAACCAAACACATCGGTGATTTCTCGGTTATTCATTTCATTAAAATGAGTGGCAAATACATGTTCATCAGCCACAGCAAAGAGACACGTAAACCATCCCGGGAACGGACATTTCTAAATAAATGTAGCCAATCCACTGTTCATTTTCAACAGGACATGAAGGGATTTTATTATGGTGTAGCCACCTTTTCCTTCTCACCCTCTTTCTCTCACTAATCTGTGAGTTCCAAATCTCTACATCACAAGGGGAGTGAAAATGAGGTCATGTGCACTACACCAGAGGAAAGAATAGCTAGAGAGCGATCAAACAAGTTGGTGGGAGTCTGGTCACAGCAGTCTGAGTGAATAGTGGATATGGAGTCAGAATCTGGGAACTGGGAGTATATGTACAAATCACATTCATCTATTATATGCATTTATGTTTGAGTACTCATACTTGAAAGAAAGAATGAATTTAAGAGTGATAACTTTGCCTTCATGAGAACATTTAAGCATCCGATGTTGAACTGCCGATGGCCACAGGAAGAAAAAGAAAAAAAGAAAAAAACTGTACTTGGAATGTAATCACCTAACTTTTCTCAATTTACACAAAATAGAGTAACAGCATTACAATCTGAATCATGTTTGGATATTGCCAGTTGCCTACCCCATAGAGCAAGCTATTACACAATACATAGTAAGCGTCTTAGCCATAATCCCACTCCTGCCCTCTCTTATAAAATTTCTCGCCAATCCTGCCCACTCTCTCAGAGTTTCTGACTAATTCCACCTGTTCCCACAGTAATTCTGACCAGTCCCCATACACCCCCTACAATCAGCTAATAGTCAGCTAATTTTAAAAGAACCTATTTTGTACAGATCCTCATAAAATCATGATTTCATTGCTTATACTAAACTTAATTTAACCAAGTATCTAATTGCTGATTTATGAAACAAGTATGATCAATACACACAGAATTAATGTAAGCCAATTACATTATGAAGTCTCATGAGGATGTTGATGCTGACAGGAACTATAACTACAGTATAACTACTACTGGATTTGATATTTGTCCGGAAACAAACAGTGTTAACTGTTATGTAATTCAATCATGTTGAACCAGTGTACGTGTACAAATTAAGTCAATTTAATCAGCAGCATTTTTAGTGTATACTCCTGCAGAAAAATCTGACCAATCCCACAAAACTTTTGTCTAATCCGTCCTACAGGAATATTGACCAGCCTCACCCACTTTTGCAGAAGCTCTGACCAATCCCACAGTAGTGACTTAATCATAGCTGGTGCTATTTCCCAAAATATATGCATTATTATTTTTAAACTGCTACACAACAGCTGCTGTACTGCAGAAATCAGACCATTAGATGCGAATATCAAGTACTCATTTTACGTGCAACTCAAAATGTTCTTTCATAATGCACTTTGGCATTATGAAAAACAATAACCCAATGCTATTCAATGCATGGAAATTATTTGTTGTTGTGCTGTTTAAGTTTACAGCACAGTTGGCAAATATGTGGACATTTGTCTATCTATGTTTCAGCCAACAGGCTCCAGTTGATTCATGTTGATACTGAGAAGGCTGGAGGAAAACTAATTGCGGTTATCAACTCACATTAAAAGATATATAATCCTGTTCACTTTGAACCAAGGCTGTGTACGTTTCATTTTACGTAGGCAGAGGACCAGGAGAGACTGGCAACAGCAATGCAGCTGGCCAAGATTAAATGTTAAAAATTGACTTGCTAAATAAAAGAATGAGAAGACATTACAGGGTAGCAATATTGACAAACATCAATTCAAATCCTGCCAACCTTAGTCATATACTACGGATTATTATTTGCCCGAAATGAAAGGTTTCAAGATGCCATTCATTTTCAAAACAAATTTTAGTAGTACTGTGGTATTTAAACAGGGTACTTTAGGGTTGTGTTCTGTATAGTTCTTATTCTACGCTGCAATTAGAAGCTCAAAGAATAGGCATGGTACAGGATAAACCAGCAGTTTTATTTTGGGTTGTTTCTAAGGACGGCACAGTGGTGCAGCGTGCAACTTTGTATCACAGCTTACAGGTCCCTGGTTCAGTCCTGAGCTTGAGTTTCTGTCTGTGTGGAATTTCGCATGTTCTGCTCATGTCAGGTCCTCCGGTTTCCTTGCACTTCCCAAGATCATGACAGATGGTGGACTGGATAAAATGCCTTCAAGTGTGAATGAGTGTGTATGCACTGTGCCTACAATGGTGCCATCCCAGGGTGTATTCTCACCTCCAGCACAGTGCTCCCAGAATAGGCTTTGTTTCCATGTTGAACTTAAAAGACTCTCATACTGAATATACAGGAAAGCCCTAGTGAACAGCAACTTTAAAGCAGTTTTAAATTACAAACATCATGTTTAAATGCATTTCATTTGGGATAAGACTCTTACCACCCACAAACACCTACAACAAACCAGCAACACATATCCCTGCATTTCATAGTGGTTGCCAAAATATCCTTGTGAAAGCAGCCTAGCATGCAGTTTTAGTCCATTGTGGCTGGCAGGGAAATAGCACCTCCCTCTATCTCACTTCCAGCTTCACAGGGGGTCCACCATCTCCCATCCCATCCCTAATGTACACGGGCATAAAAACACAAAAGTGCAGTGACAATAAACCCTGAGGCCCATGGGCAGTGGGGTATACTGTATATTTGAACAATTGTTTTGTGAGGAGAGTGTAAGCAGACGAGGTTGGGTCACAGTAAGCTGTAGTTTTACAGCTGCCTCGATGGCCATCAATTAATGCAGAGCTCACAATGCAACTCTGACAAAGAAACACGACTGAAAGACCTCCAAATGGTCTCACACATTGTTCTGTCAAGAGCTCAGTGACAGTTTGTTGCCTGCTGGCTGAATGCAAGGCCGGTTTAGAGCAACTTTAAACAAAAAGAATAGCTATCCTTTGTAAGACTTTAAAATTAGAATAGTACAGGCGAAGATGTGTCAGTGCTGTAGAGCTGTTATTACTTTTTTATCCATTTAGAAGAAGGCTACTGAGCAAAAAGAGGCAGGATAGACAGTGCAGCAGGCCACAATAGCTATAGGTTTCACAATACATGTAGATATTTTTTACCAACCCTCTCTGAGCATCAAACAAGACTGTACCAGTCACCAATAGAAAAATCCATACCAGTAATTTGCTGGGAAAAGCAACAAAACACCTTTGTGAAAAGCTAAATATCCTACCCATCATATTTGTAGTGAAAAATTAGAATTAATCCCTCATTTGACATATACAGATTACAGTCAAATCTTTTTTCAGCTTTTAAGGAAGTTGGGGCCAAAGTGCAAAGTCACTCTGAGGTAAGCATATCTATCTAGAATATTTATTAGCAAGGAACTGTGTAGCTGCCTCCAGTTTCTGAGCGCAATGTGTGACAAGGACTGCACTTTTGCAAAAATACCTCTCAATTTTAGAAAAAAGGCACTATGCAGCCTAATAACTGTGTGGCAGTATGCTTATGAGGTAATTCGCTCATTACCTCACAAGGATAGTGCACAATTTAAAAAGTATAAAATGTGGCTTGTGCTAGCACATGCCAGTTGTAGGGAGCTTAGTGTCACCTTGTGCAACTCACATGCAATTTGCATATTCAAATATTATTCTAATAATGTGTTGGAATATTCTGACTAATTTTGCCTAAAATGCCCAACCTTAGACCAAAGGAAGCATTACAACAACTATGCATACAAGTAAAAGGGGAGAGGTGAAAGAGAACCACAGATGCCTGCGTGAAAAAGAATTACTAAGCCTATAACCTCACATGACTGGGCAAAGGGTCTGTCTGTTGGTCAAGTGCTACACAGACAACAATCAGCCACTTCCAGGTTAATCTCAGACACTGAGACGTTGATGTACGTTTTGTTTAAGTGCACAAAAAAAGTCAGATCACCTAAAAAAACTCATTTAAAAAGTGATGTTGCACTAACAGGGTTCCTACAGGTTTCCTCAAGTTAAATTCAAGTCTTTTTAAGACCTTTTTAAGACCATTTATATAAAAAATTAATACCTTTTTCACGTCCCTACCAGCAAAGAAAAACAAAATCCTTGAACTTGTGTTCATTTATTTTTCAAATGTGGAATGGGTAAAAGATAAGCCAAGCAGTGTGAAAAATAAAAACATTTCAGTAGGCCACAAGAAAGTCTGCCGAACAATGTTAAGTTGTTTTTTAACATGAGCTAGCTACTTATTCCATGCTGGGAATATGGGGAACTGAGAGACCCCTGAACAATAAACATCGAAAATCAGAACTCAACAATAAATTAAATTAAATTAAGAAACACAGTCAACTCCTTAGCTCTTCACTCAGGGCAGCAATGTCTTTATCAAGGACAGCCAGTTCCGTCAACTTCTCCTTATGGCCTCTCCGCAAGAGGTTGGACCTGGAGATCAGGTCAGTGTTGGTGTGGACCCAAAAGCTGTGCACAGATCCACTCTAGTTGCGGCTATAGCTGGAGGGTCTGCAGCGCTAGCAGCAAGCTGGCTAAGCTCTTGTTGCCACTTCAGGCACATTAGCAGATAGCTGGCTAACATTAGTTGGTTGAAACACGCAGGCGATGGATGGAGTTTGATTTTGTCCATTGAGAGCGTTAATGTGCTTGGACAACTTGGCATGAGACTGTAATGCCATTGTACTTAGCTGAATCCTTTTTTTGCATATGGTGCAAAAGGCCTCAAAAACGTTGTTGTCCACTGGTTTTAACCAATGACGAAAAGAGTTTTTATCCAGCCACGCTTCATTAAATTTACATTTCCCCATAACCTTAGAATGAAATTGGTAGCTAGCTAGCTAACGTAAAAACAAACTTTAAAAATATAACTGCGTGCGTCAGCCTAGTGTTAATTTTGTCACCTATTTTTAATTTAGTCTTAGTCTTGTGCCAAATGTCCTTGTTAGTTTTAGTCATATTTAGTCATTCACATATCTTCTTTTGTTAGTCAAGTTTTAGTCGACTAAAAGTCTTTTAATTTTAGCCTAGTTTTAGTCAAAAAATTGTAGCTTGACCACATCTGGAATCTATTGTAAAAATAAATACAACGAGGCCTCATTAAATGCAATAATATCAGGAACACAAGTGTTATAGTGGAAATAAATAACTTAATGAAAAGCCTAAGATCAAAACTGTAGGTATATATATAAATTACCAACTTAATGCAAGTTATACATGGTATTGCACACACCATTATTGATGATATTTGGAGCAATATTACATGTAATTGTTAAACTTGATTCCCTTACATATACATTTGTTTTTAAGCCTAATTATTAATTGTGATTATGATGTGATTGTAACAGGGGCTTGGGAAGAGGTTTCAGGTTGGGGGTGCTGAGTTTTTTCTGTAACCACTTTTGAATAAGAAACAATATCGAGGCTATAAAACTTGTCAAAACTCCGCGAATCACAAAAGTATCAGTGAGAAGTTGAGAACACTTGTTTAAACCGTGCATACACTCGGACTTGACCGCACATCACATTTTTTACTTTACTGATACTGCTTTTAATCGTAATGCAAAGACCGGTCATCGGGACATAAGCTGTCATGTACAATAAAAGAGCCTGTGCAGCGACAGGAAATATAATTTAACACAAAAAGCCTGACTAGACCAGTAGTGGACTTGCACTCAAGACTATTTATATATTTATTTATTTATTTTGAGCGGCGTGTGGACGAATTCTTTCTACACACACACTATTTTATTTTTTGATAACAGACCGCTGCGAACTATAACACACCGTTGCCATGAAAAACTTAAAGTTCTTAAAATTTAAAACTAAATTTTCATTGATTTCTCGCGCTTCTCCTTTGCTTGTTATGTTGTGTTGTGTTGTAGTCTATGGCTGTCGTAGCGCGTGATCTTCCTTTACTAAAGGCATCGCGTGTTCGCAGTATTTTGTACGGTGACCCGGGGCTGCGTTGCGTTCTCAATTATTGGTTCCGCCACTCTTTTATACTACGTCATTTAATCTAAATAATCGTGGTTGACAAATGAAACTTTTGAGGAAAATTACAATATGGAGAAGTTACATACAGCACAATTTTTAAGACCCAAACATCAAAATTCAAGACTTTTTAAAGACTTTTTAAGGTATTTCCAAATTAATAAATTCAATGCTTTTAAGACTTTTTAAGACCCCGCGGGAACTCTGACTAAGTGATGTTACAGGAAGTGAAAGGGATGTCAGCTACAGAGAACAATACTTTAATGCTTTATTTTCTAGGGCCTTTAAAAAAGTTTCCATTCACTGTGCAAAGAGTTATTTTTCACTGATGAAGGATGGACACCGATAATCAACAGGTCACCTTAATTATTTTAGGGGGAACACCACACCACAGGAAAAAGAAGGTGCTATCAAAGAGGACCAGCAAAACAAGCCAACCATCACACCAAACAAAGTAAGAAGACAAAAGGAGTCTCTATGGTCTGATTCTAATATTTTTGTGGCTATAGATTACGTCTAAGATTAGAATTCTGACATAGTAAGCCAGCATATTGATGCTTTTTAAATCCCTACCATGTCACAGCAATAAGAGAGCTACATATGTCTCAGAGGAAGCAAGTGTTAGCCATCAGCCTCCACAATTAGTAGCTGATCTGTGATAATCGAGATCTAGCTAATGGGTTAGAATTGGTGAGAACAAAATTGAAGAAATTGGCAGAAAACACAAAGAAAGATATTATGATTTGGCTAAAATATGCAGAGATGGTACAGAAATGAAAACTTTCCACTTTATCACTGTATAAAAAGAAGGGGGTTCTTTCTGCCTTAGCTAGTGCTACAGCTGGGAAGAAAAACAGGCAGAGTGACCACAAATATCTGCTCCAAAACAGTTCATAGGCCACTACAATTTACTCCCACCTCCATACAACTGTTGTAAACATGCTTACATACTTCCACTGCAAGAATGACTATTTACAACAGATGCATCAGTCCTTTCATTTCTTTTTTTTAGCTAGAGGAACTTAGTCATTCTGCATTTTTAGACCAAGAAGTTAAGCCTATACTATACATTAAAGAATTACAAATTGCGAGGTACCTTGCTGTCCTGCGGGTTATTGAGGATGTGTACAGTGCTTGGCTTAACCCCGTTGGCTTTGACTCTCTTGTAGAGGGCAAAACGGCTCCTCCTCCTTCCGCGGTCTCCACTGGGGAGGGATCCATTGTACCTGTATATAAATGACAGGGAACTCAAATTTTGGGTTCATGTAATAAGACATACCTAGTCAAATTAGCTCGTTTAAACTGAGAATCAAGTCTAATGAAATGCATGTTGTTATCTGGCACTACAAGTACTAAACTTTGGTGCATTTATACTGCTTTCGTAAGCATGTGACCATCCAACTGGTCCCCATCTCCCCATAGTGGTAGTAGTACTGTAGTATTAGCTGACTAATCTATGCAACTAGTGGCTTGTTACTAGGAAACAAAATAGTATATGTAACAGTTACTTTAGAAGGCTGAAACAATCTGCTGTAAACTAGCAACTACTCCGGACACTTGGCTCCTTTGTGGTTGACTCCTCAGCATAACTACCAACATAGTTATAGTGCTAGTGTTGAAAAAGGTCAGCTGAGAAATATTTCTTGAGCACAGCAAAGAACTTAAAAAATAAAATATACAAATCATACCAATATCTGTGAAAAACATTTTACAGTTCAGTCTTTGCAGCTCTGCCGATGTGATACAGAGAATCTGATATCTTTTATGCACTTTTCTGGTCACACCCTTCAGAATCTTCTGCTGGTTTCCAGCAGAAAAACAGACATGTTTAGGGAATCCCTAAACGTTAGATAATCAACAGGCCATCAGCAGAGTGGAAACGAGATAATCTCTTATGGCCAGTCAATTCCCCTCTTAAGTTAAGCATGACTTCATGAACATTCATGCACATTTATTTCTAAGAACAAACTGCACTAAAGTCACAAGCCTAGAACAGTTAATAACATCAGTTCAATACAACTCACTTTAATTTAACATTATAATGTATTAAAATGCTCGTTCTCATAAGTTACTGTTATACATTTAGCACTTTAACTATACAGTATAGACTTAAAAAAATGAATGGTTTTGGATCACATCCCATCGAAATATATGGAAATTTATATATTTTCATAGAACTGACCATTCCCATCGTTAAAAATGAATACAAATGAAACTGTTATTTGGATTTTATATTTAAACAAATTAAAACAAGTTTTATTTTTTAAGTCTTGATAATTTATTCCTGTAAAGGTTTTTATGACATGATTTTTTGATGGTACTACTTTTGGTTATAGATAAACAATGTTTATTACACCTGCATAAACTGATTGGATTCTTAATTTATAGAAAAACAATAAAACTAAAATCACAGTACTGTTCAAACAAAATTTCAGCCAAACCACTCTTTTTACTTAAAGGTGCATCTCAATAAATTAGAATGACGCCTTCTGGAAAGTATGTTCATTTACTGTTAGTAGTACTACTCTTGTCAATACTCTATAGATTCTCTATGAGGTTCAGGTCTGGTGAGTTTGCTGGCCAGTCAAGCACACCAACACCATGGTCATTTAACCAACTTTTGGTGCTTTCGGCAGTGTGAGCAGGTGCCAAATCCTGCTGGAAAATGAAATCAGAATCTTTAAAAACATGGTCAGCAGAAGAAAGCATGAAGTGCTCTAAAATTTCTTGGTAAATGGGTGGTGTGACTTTTCAAAAAACACAGTGGACCAACATCAGCAGATGACATTGCACCCAAATCATCACAGACTGTGGAAACTTAACACTGGACTTCAAGCAACTTGGGCTATGAGCTTCTCCACCCTCCATCCAGACTCTAGGACCTGGGTTTACAAATAAATTACAAAACTTGCTCTCATCTGAAAACAGGACCTGGGACCACTGGGCAACAGTACAGTTCTTCTTCTCCTTGGCCCAGCTAAGACTCTGACATTGTCGGTGGTTCAGGAGTGGCTTAACAAAAGGAATATGGCAACTTTAGCCAAATTCCTTGGCACGTATGTGTGTGGTGGCTCTTGATGCCTTGACCCCAGCCTCAGTCCATTCCTTGTGAAGTTCACCAAAATTATTGAACTGATTTTGCTTGACAAGCCTCTCAAGGCTGCGGTTCTTTCGAATGGTAGTGCATCTTTTTCTTCTACACTTTTTAACTTCCACTCAACCTTCTGTTAACATGCTTGGATACAGCACTCTGTGAACAGCTAGCTTCTTTGGCATTGAATGTCTGTGGCTTACCCTCCTTGTGAAGAGTGTCAATGATTGTCTTCTGGACAACTGTCAGATCAGCAGTCATCCCCATTATTGTGTAGCCTAGTGAACCAAATTGAGAGACCATGTTGATGGCTCAGGAAACCTTTGCAGGTGTTTTGAGTTGATTAGAATATGGTGACATGCCAAACAGCTAAAGTTTTGAGATCCAAAATCAACGACACCAAAGACTTAAACTACTTCAGTCTGTGTGTACTGAGTTTCAGAATTTGAGTTGAATTACTGAAATAAATTAACTTAGCCACGCTCAACAACACTGCATTCAATTTAAGGAATTTTTAGGTCCTTCAACTAGATTAGAATCAAGGAAAATAAAATCCTCAACTCACAATTCTTAACTGGGAACAAAATGGCGACCTCAAATGCAGGTTCAGCAAGCCCTTATTTTTAAATTAGCTTTCTATATGTACATAACCCTACCTACAGATACATTTCCATGATAAAATTAGCCAGCTAGATAATCTTATATTATTAGAAGAACACGGAGCCCCCACCACTTTAATACATGGACATAAATTAGATCAGCCTGATACCAGACTTCCTACTTCTAAGATAAATGCAGTACAAGTCAAACTAGTATAATAAGCTACTGAACTTCACGATTAGGCATTTTATATGTATAATCTAATAAACACTTCCTACCCAGTTATGTTTGCCCAGAAACTTAACTGTCTGACAACATATAAATAGCTAGATTCGGGCATTAATACAGACTAAGAGAGATTAAAACAAACAGAATCACTGACTTCAAATGTACCTAACCACATAATGTGCTTCTGGCTAGAATGCTTTATTTTCTTTCAACATGTTTAACTACAAGGTAATTGTGTGTTCTGGTTCTGCTCAAATCTTTCAGTGTTTCCACATAGCTGCATGTTCCTGATTCTGAGAAGGTCGTCTGTAATGTGTTGCAGCGTATTAATCCACCCGGTAAAACTGCTGTGAAATGGTAGAGATTGTGCCTCAGCTGACGTGTGTAGTTCTGCAGGCTACGTACATGCTATAGTTACAGCATCAAGATGTGTTGTAACACTGTGGAGTGCAAATGGTGTGCATTTGTTTGGCTATTGATTTTTGCACCTCTAACTGACCATTTACAAGCATGGTCATGTGCCAGGCTGGGGAGATCACAACATACATACATAAATACATACATCTGGGGAATCTAATCAACATGCTCTGATATCTTCAGCTAAAATGCTTTATAGAAACAAAAAGATTAAAGAGAACAAGTCAGAAGCTAAGAAATGAATATGGTGAAAATCTTCGTGGCATTTTCTCTCAGACAGGCACTCAGTCCTGTGTAGCTGATTGTAATCCTTTCCCTTTGCCCTGAGCCAGAATCCTCTGTGGAAGTGATCAGCTGCACCTGTCCTGCAGACCGGGGTCATTCCCACAGAGCCTGTCTCACTTGTCACCACAAATCACAAAGCAACAAACCTCACCGGAGGGGGGATTCCACAGGTTTGTTAAAATAATCCAGACAGATTACTCTATCTGAACAGTACAACAGGAATTTCTGTCTGACATACAATAGTCTAAACACAACTGGGGTGAATTTTAGACGTTCACATGACCACAACAAAGTCTTTCAAAGTAGTTTTAAATGTTTCTTAAATATTAAATGTGTCCAGTGAATTGTTTTTTCCCATCATGTGACCAAATTAACATAGTGTGTTTCTATTATGAGTGAAATCCTCAAACCTTTATGAGTGAAATCCTCTAAAATCATGCGGCAGAACTCAATCAGCCCTTCTCAGGTGACCGAGATTAAAGCCATTTTAGAAACAAGCATGCCACATGACACTGAATACCACACTGTGAATGAGTCAATGGCTCAGAGAGATCCTTTTTCCTCAGTTCCACCCACAAAGATCAGTCAATGAAAATCAAAATGTCCTGCCAGAGGTGTTACTTCGAAGAGGCTAGTAAGGTCACACAAAACCCTATCAATAAGGCCAGTCAGGCCAGTGAGGACAATGAACAGAGACAGCAGGACTGAGGAGACACAGTTCCTGTGCCCAGATCAATAATACACTCATTCAGCCTCAGTCTCTCTCTCCAAAGTGTGCCAGGGTCCCGTGCCAGGCAGCGCTAGCTAGAAAAAAAACCTGCAGGACAAGAACAAGACTGGTACTGATGGTACAGCCTGGAGCTGGATAATGAAACCTCACTGAGAAGTCAGTTGTATATTATTATCATCATCATCATCATCATCATCATCATTATTATTATTATTAATAATAATATCATGCTGATCATTATTATTATCATCAGTATTATTATCATCATCATCAGTATTATCATTAAACATTATTAAACATAAAAATATTACTTTTCACATACTTTGAATATGTGTATCATACTTTAGAAAGCAAGAATATGTAATAGTGATCTCAAATACTATTAATATAATATAATGTACACTAGATAATATGATAAAATAATATACACTATATAATAATATAATTTTTTTTTAAAAAAAAGCAAGAACTTCAAGCAAGAATGTCAACTCAAATTATAGTGGGGCTTAAAAGGGGGAAAAAATCTAAAAATTGTTTAAAAAAAAAAAGGTCGACCACAGGGGAGGAAATGGGAAAGAAGTCTGTTGGATTAAAACGACTTCCGAATTCCTCCTGAATCTCTGTGGGACTTCCTGAGTGTCGGAGACAAGCCGCTGTGGCCAAATAATACAACACGTTACACAGCTGCAACAGCAGAAATCCCCAGATTAGGGTCAGACTTGTTTAAAGCGGTGATCATGTCTATTGTGATCAATCACAACAATAAATATCGGCAGACTAAAAATGCGTGTTATCCTGCTGAAGACTCGGAGAAAAGCACGTGTTCCGGTGCGAGAGTAACGTGAGCGATGGGAGGTCGCTTACGCTTCTAAACTACCTCCTGTAGAAAAACAAACACATTCGGTGAACATAGTTAGTAACAACGTGGTTTATACAGCAGACAAAGGCTAAGTGTTGTTACCGTTGTAGTAAACGCTGAAGTCCACACTGTGTCGGATCACATAACGACAGTTGGACTGTTTAAAGCGGGTTTTAGGGAAACAGATGACGGTTATTAAACTCACCCGAGAACAACCAGCTCCCCGTACTTTACAGGCTCTTTGGTGGGTGCACAGGTCTCCTCCTGACCCGGAGAAAACATCAGGCTGTTCAGCTCAATAAGCGGCCGCTCGTCGCTCTGCATTTAGTGGCTTTAATCCAGAGAAAAAGATCACAGAGGAAATACTTCAAAGGACGCGGCTAACGGCCATTTTCCGCCCTCTTTTCCGCCCCCACTCAAGTTTTCCTGTCTTACTAAATAAACTCAGTAATCTCATACAGTAAGATACAGGCTGAATACTTAAAATGTCTCACAAAACATTTCGAATGATCGAATAAACGACTAACTTCGTGTTCCGACCGCTTTCTGCCAAGTGGAAAAACATTAAGCTACACGGTAGGGGGTGGACCGTACCATTCACTCTCGCCCACTTTAAACGGGGTGAGCAGCGTAGAGAAATGTAAAGAAGTGGTACAGTAACTTCCAGCTCTTGATCCAGATTACGTCGTAACTATAACCGAAAGTAAACCTATCCTAAATTATATTTTCTGTGTAAAAATGTTTCCGTTCAACGAAGCAAAACCCAGCCATTGTCCACAATTCTCCCTCCGATGGAACAGTCCAAGTCCGCCACGGTCTGAGGCGGCACCTTCAATTATGTAAACAAAGAGTAAAATTTGGATATTTTTAAAGGGATATTCACACCATATGTGGATCTCTGGTGAATCCTTGCTCTTGTTTGCTCAGCATGTAGGTTATTATCTAAATATGTTATAGATATCATAAAATGTCAAAAAAAAAAAAACATTTCAACCCACTCAGACAAGGTTCATTGTGAACTTTCAGAACCATCAGTTTATAGTCATCTAACATTACAGTGTCATCTTTTTGCTGCTCCAGCAGATGAGCCATTGGCTTTGTGACTGCTGTTTGTCCAAACACACTTCCAGTCATCCTAACTTAGTAACACTAGGTAACACCAAAGCACAAAGTTGGACTAAGTCAATTTAATCCAAGTAACAATTAAAATAGAGCAATAAATACAAGGACTCGGCAATAAATATACCATAAATAAGGATGATTTTGATTAAATAAAAATAATGGGTATCCCAGCTATGCCTGATCTACAGAGAACCTACTGCTGTATAGAACTCTGGAAAACAATGAGAACAACAGCATCTACAAAACAACAGCATTCATTCATTCATCTTCTACCGCTTATCCGAACTACCTCGGGTCACGGGGAGCCTGTGCCTATCTCAGGCGTCATTGGGCATCAAGGCAGGATACACCCTGGTTGGAGTGCCAACCCATCGCAGGGCACACACACACACACACACACACACAAGGGACAATTTTCCAGAGATGCCAATCAACATACCATGCATGTCTTTGGACCAGGGGAGGAAACCGGAGTACCCGGAGGAAACCCCCGAGGCACAGGGAGAAGATGCAAACTCCACACACACAAGGTGGAGGCGGGAATCGAACCCCGACCCTGGAGGTGTGAGGCAAACGTGCTAACCACTAAGCCACCGTGCCCCCCAAAACAACAGCAACTATTAATTATTTAACAGTAGCTATAATATCAGAATCAGAATCAGGTTTATTGGTCAAGTGTGTTGACACACAAGGAATTTGGTTCCAGCTGTTTGTAACTTTCAAAAATACAGTCAGAAATAACACTATACTACACAAAATAAGATAATGCAGACTATACAAGATAATACAGACTATACAAGACAAGATGTGCAGATGTGATACAATAGACGGTATGAGTGTTAAATATGAATACAGAATATATGACTGATCAGTTATGTACATTAAGTGTGAGAGGTGCATGGTAGTGCAAATAACAATATTGTGAAATATTATGCTTTTGTACAACATCCAGCAGCAGTAGTGTGTGTAACATACACAGATGATGTGATGACTGACAGAAATATATATTTCTTATATAACAATAAGATCAGAAGGGGGTGTTATGATTAGGTGGTCAAAATACAAAATAGAAAAGTAGGAGTTTGCATTGAATGTTGCTTTGCAACCACCGTGGAATTAGTTTGGTAACTTTTCCAAACTTGCTTAAGTTTGGGATTAGTTTATCAGTTGTCCCACATCTCCATGTCTGTTGTCGTCATTGTAGTCGTTCACACATCCCTGATGAATGTGTCACCTCCATCTTGACCTATTGCTGCTGTTTTAAAGGTGTTTTTTTCACCCTTTCTTCCTGATGGGAAGTCAGATGGGAATGTGTATTCATCACAAAAAAGCATATTATTAAGCAATTTCATTAAAGCTGTATGGAAGTAAACTGCTTTTTGTAATGATTGTAATTTTATAAATACAACTATTTTAGATCAACATATTTAAAATATCCCATAGATGCCAGAGTATTTTATTTACATGATATTTATACTCTTCAAACCACTGGCGATCCCTTATGCTCTGTGGATGTGGGTATTGTCATTCTTAAAGAGAGCACTTGTATCAGGAAGGAAATGTTTTATAAAAATAAATAAATAAATAAATAAATAGAAGTGATTAGTGAGAATAAATTTGTTTTCATATAGTCTCTTAGAGGAGACCATTGGACTCAACCCATGCCAGCAAAATGCCCCTGAAAGTATAACAGAGCTAACGGACCTGTTGATCATTTGGGCCTATACCGTGCTTGTGGTTTATGCCACACAAGTAGTTGCCTACTTGTCTAGAATATAATGACCAGTTCATGTTTTTCCACCTCTTAAATGTGCATTTGTCTTTGTAATGAGAGGTTTATGCAATGCAACCCTACTATAATACCCCTCCCTACGTATCTTTGCTGACAGTTTGATCATATCTTGTCCTGCAGTGGTGTTCTTAGTCACTTAAAAAACAGCTGCTCATCAGTTTTTCTTACACACTAATGCACAATTAATGCACAAGCATCACAGTGATCAAATGTACTATTTTGAACAGTTTCCAACCCTATTTTTTATATTTATTGATGAGTTTCTCACATACTTAAAATGACTCTTTAAACAACTGTGGCAGGTGAATTTCCTAACAGTCGACACCATTAACAAATGTTTCAAAGTCACATCGATCTTTTCATATTGCCATCATGATCCAAAATGATATTTAAAATAAAATTTTATAAACATTAAAGAGCATAATAGGATGCTAACTGCTTAATTGTATCATGACATACACCTGTCTGAAAGCATCTACGCTTTTATATTTTTTCAATTAATTTAATCAGGTTTTCCATTTGTCACCTGGTTATAAATAAGTTTATATTAAAACAAGCCTGAACATTTAGGTGCCCTGAGATAGAGTGGCATCCTGTCCAGGGTGTACACTGCCTTATTCCCTTCAACCCTGTATGATAAAAGAGAATGGGTGGATGGATGGATGGATGGATGGATGGACGGACGGACGGACGGATGACAAAACTACTATGACAAAATGACACTAGAATTGCTCCATTTTGATCTGTTGTTAATAAAACAGACTGGACTGAAAGACTTGTGTTGGAGCACAGCAACATCCGGAGAGTGTCCTGGTGATATACATTAATGTATCTACCATTATTGTGTAAAATAGTAACAGAAAAAAAAACATTCTAATATAAATCTTCCATACAGTACTTAAAAGCATACACACAAAGTATCAAAGTCTGTTTCACATATCATCTTGATGGGAAACACATGCTTGGAGACATGTGCTTAAAGATATGTGGCTGGATTTAATTAGTGCTGTGTGTGTGTGCAAAATAGAGGACAACACTCAGGAAGAATGAATACATGAAACATCCGCAGAAAGCGGATTGCACAACAGTGACGCACATGGTATGTGGACTACCCGATGACGTGTCTGAGGCACACAGCCAACTGCTTATTCTTGCACTTGTTCTCATATTATTATGATTATATGAGCGTGTTGTATGAGTATGATTAAAAGAACATTGGCTTAGTACTAAAATAACATGCTAAATCTATAGGAAACAAACTTCCTAAATCTGAAGAGAAACAATTTTACTCAGACATGTAAATGTCTTTTATGCAAATCTATGTATACTACTAATGACTGTGTGATGTGTTTGGCTCTAATTGAGCCAAAAGACAGGAGTGCTTTCTGATCATATCATGCAGTTATTTGCTAATATGCTTATTTGCTTATATGTCTGATATAAGCCACATTTTTATCTCTTCTATCATTTACAAAATGACCATTAAATGGCCACCTGAAACAGATAGTACAGCTGATTGTCGCTTTTTAATACTTAAGCTAACTAAAGCCAGGTTATTTACTTAAAACACAACATGATGCATCCACTCTGCTGCCTTCTGGTGTTATTGTAAGTGAGATTTTGATATTTTTTTTTACTGAGCGAGACATATATGCTCAAGTTCAAATGGGCCTCTCTAATCTTTGTAATTTCTGCGACTTCTACTGTTGTGCACTGTTGCTAATATTGACAGTACAGAATTTTTATTTTTAGCCTTTCACTGTTCTATGGCATTTGTATCCTGGGAATTCTGGGTACAAGGCAGCAATACATCCTGAAATATATCACAGGCCACCCTGCACAGACACATTCACATACTTATTCAAATCTAGGGGCAATTTAGCATTGCAAATCCTCCTACTGAAATATTTCAAGAGGTGGGAGGAGACCAGGAATCTCAGAGGAAAGTCATAGATCCAACAGATAGCTTGGAATTGAAACCAAGGACCACTGAGCTGTGCTACCTGCTGTACCACCATCTCACAGTAACATATACAGTCCCAAATGACATCTTATAGTTCCAATTGTCCAATAGGTATATATACACCAGTAGATATGCTTATATATATATTTATCCTATTTATTGTTTAACTTTTCTCTTACTCTACTACTCATTTTTGTTAGTTAAATGTAATAACTAATTAAATGTTTAATAGTTGATTGCTTTATTATTTTCCATATTTTACTTGTATTGTGAATGTACTGTATTTTTCAAACACAGAAATTATACAGTATACCCTTATCCCATGAGAGCCCTAATTATGTCCTTTGTATAATTTGTCCTAATGGCTTTGTATAAACCTTTAGTACTACTGCCCCCTTTGTGCCCCCTTTGTGATTTGGATCATACTAAACATTGGGTGTGTCTTTGACTAGGCTTATTATTATGCTAGACTGTGTGAGTGTGGTGAGGCCTGAATGTGGTTTCCATGCTGATGAGGTCACGGCCACAGGGCAAGTTTGGGATCAGCTGACTGCAATGTGACAAGCAAGGAGAATAGCTGGAATGTGCTGAAGTGTTACTAGCACACACTGTGCTCACATAAATGTCACACAAAAGTGGCATTATTAACACAGCATGATAGGAAGCTTAGGTTTGAGAGCTGCTAAAGATAAAACCTTCTCTGAGATTTGGAACCATGTGATATACCCTTCTTGTTATAATTAATAGCGTCAACACAAGCAGCTAAGTATTGTTTGGATTCCAGAAGCACATCCATCTCGCCCGATTAAGGATAGGTACAAATTGTTCCAGTTCACGTTTAGATTGTTCTGTTTGCACATCCTGTTTGATGAGTCAATAAGGCCTCTAAGAAAAAATGTTTCCTTATTATTAATCAAAGATCTACAGCTACAAGGTTGTGATGGAAAAATCCCCTTTTAAACTAACTTAGACACATTGTCCTGAATGACTCTGATACCTTTAACTTAATATTTAATAAACTGGTGATTTCAGTATTGATATAGAAATTAAGTAACCCTCAGAGCCATTTGGACTCTATAGGTGTTACTTTGAATGTACTAGTATCTATTTGTAAAGATCTGCATAAGATCTAATTCTGACTTTTTGTATAATTGTTGGTTAGACACTTACCATAGGAAATGGCAGTTCAGAGATTAAAGTGTTTGTTCTACCGATTGGAAGGATACGATTTGAAATCCTCGGCCCATCAAGCCCTTAAGCAAGGCTCTTAACTCCTGGTTGTATTAAGGAGATAAATGTAAATTGCTCTGATTAAGAGGTCGAGCAAGTGTGGTAACTGTATTTACAGTTCTCCTGAATGAAACAGTATTAGTTCCCATTTAGATAAATACAAACGCAGAAAAAAAACAAGGAACAGCCACCTAACAGATGACCTTCCAGAGAAAAGTGAACTATACAGTGAACCACGTGATACATTCCAACTTGTAAAAAACACTTCCAGTTCTGATAAACAAGTTATTGTAAACAATTTACCTAGATTAAACGTTTGATGCTAATCAATAATCCAAAATCTATAGATCTCTAACCAGATCCTAAGATTGTGTTCCTAGAGTTCTGCTCTAAGCCCCTTATATTTCTTGTCTGTATACACACTTAATAATCTAATTTGAAAATAAAATGTTGGCTTTTACAGCTATGCTGAGGATTCCAGAGATACATAAAATTAAATTTCGATAAAAAGAAAGCACTCTCACTGTGTAATAAATCAGGTTGAAATAAAGTGGCTAATTTTGCCCTAGAACGTGTTTACTCTTGTGTAATCAAAATCAATAGTAAAATAAATAAATAAGGCCTATAAAAGTGAAAATGTTGCATTCTGTATTTTTTCAGGACAAAATAGGAAAATAAAATATTAATATCAAAATCAAAATATTAGATCAACTAAAAACTTCATTCAAGTCCATTCATTGTATTGATTTTCTGCTTTCCTTGTTTGTGTGCGACTTAATCGAGTTACTGTGCATTTTCTGTCAGCTCTAACCAGTCATTCTCGTCTGACCTCATCAACGAGGAGTTTCCATCTGTAATACTGCTGATCACTGTTTTTTTTTTTTTTTTTCTCACACCCTTTGTTGTAAATTCTCACGTACATTGGTTCAGACGTTAAACCAGAAATACGTAAACCAGCCTATATGGCCGCCACGGTCACTGAGAATTTTCCCCATTCTGATGTGGACAGGAAGTGAATCTCTTGACCTATATCTGCATGATTATGTGATTAAACTGCATCTCCAACATGACAACATTATCCTAGGCAAACATGTCAAGACTTGTAAGGGCTGCAATTGCCTAGAGACAAAAAAAAAAAGGAAAGTTGTGATTTTAGTAACAGTATTTTGGACTAAATAAAAATTGGCCCAAATCCAGTGAGTCAAGAGCTAGAGGATGGCTGCCCCAACTGTTCAGATTGACACAGGGCTAGTAATCCAATTATATTTGTATATAGTACGCTGTTATACTAATATATATTTAGCCCCTGACTTCTAAATTGCACAGTTGAAGCAATTTATGTAATTACTCGTAACTACTTCTATTATTCTTTTATCACATTTTGAAGCCTTACTATAGAAGCTACACTGTAACCCAAAATATTAAAAGCCTGGCATTATGGTATAAACATTTTACATAACTATTTACTGTGTTACAACTTGCCAGATTTTCAGTACATTTGTTATTCTTGGGAATAGATCTGATTTTACCTTCACAACACCGTTTTCAGTAATTTCATAATAAAACAATATCAGACTTTATGTATCAAGCATCCCTTTTAATAACGGTCACCTTTTTAACAAAAGAAGAAAATATGCCTTGTTAATGAAATACATTTCAGAGTGTACTGATTAGATTAGGTGCCTCTATCCCTCACCATTGTACTTGAGCAGTATTACAGTAGAAGTATCTGCTGCATGGTGCATCAGACTTTCAAGGCTGGACTGTTGCATTGGCATTAAAAGTGTAGCACAAAACAGACACGGCTTCTGTTTCCATTTAAGGAGACACTTTTTTAAAAATGGGTACCCTGGAAAAAAAATATATAACATTCAGAAAACTCAAAATGTGTGTCGTATTTTTTCATGTGCATTTCGTACACATTTAAGCAGGTTTTAGACTGCAGAACAAATGTAGTTACTGTAAGTGTCAGTACAGTCAACACAGAGTCTTTAAAACACGCATATCCTCAACTTTCATTTTTACGAAAGGATAAAAACCCTTCTGTCAAAGAGCGCTAACAAAGATGTAGTATTCAAAGTGATTCAACCGAGAAGCGATTAAAAATGAATCAAAACAAATAAATGTAACCGCTGTGTCTATTCAGATGGCTTAGCCCTGGCAACTCTACTGACAGTAAGGAATGCCACTGTAGAGAAACTGATAGTCAGAAAAAAGGATCCAGATAGATTGGTTTATGGAGTATAAGTGGCCATGCATTGGCCAGTCCCTGCTCTTCGTAGATGGGGCTAGGTCAGGGCTGTGGGTGAAGAGAGCACTCATCAGATCAGGTGTGAAGGGAAAGGGGAGAACCAGAGTTTAATGGGGTTTAATCTGCTGAGGGTGGAATAGAACCGGCATTCAGAAGACAGACTGTCACTACTTTTCCAGCTACTTGTCTCCTTCACACTGAAACAGGAAAGAGAAAAACAAAATCAGATGTCATGTATAGGATGATCAGCATGGCAGAAGACTTTCATGTATTGGAATGTGTGAAAAGTGTGTGAGTAATGATCCTAGTCTACATATTAGCCTAGGCACAATTTGGCGAATTGTAGAATGACTTTAATTAATGAAATAATTCATTTTTCAATAACACGAAAATGCATTTATATGGAAACACTGATGAAACCAGGTGAAATAAAGTAATAATCCATCATAATAATCAATCATATACAGTAGCTTGCTTAAGAGTTGACACAGAGGTGAAAGCACACAACTGTATAAAATGCCTTTGCATGCTGTACCATTACAATTTCCCCTCATTAGAAGTAAGGGGCCCAAACATATTCCAGCCTGACAATGACCCTGGCTATACAAGACCTTCAGTGGGTTTGAGGTCACTGTTCTGTGCAGCCCACTTAAGTCCACTGAAAGACTTCTCGTCTGGAGTTTGTGTCTGACCTCACTAATGCTCTTGTGGCTGAATGAGCAAATCCTCATAGTCACGCTCCAAATTATAAAATTATAATTACAGCAAAGGGGGACTAAACATATGGGTGTGTGTCCACATATTGCCGTATAATATATATATATATATAAGCCGTATAACATGGGAGTGGGCAGGCACACTTGCCCAGAGCAGGTTAATGATTTGTTAACCCCTGGAATAAAGGCCTCACCCTCTCTTGTCCCTTGGTAAGTTGTCGGTTGACGGTCTGTAGTAATTCCTGTAGTTCCTGCACTGTCTGCTTCAACCCAGCAGCCATCTTCTCCTTGTGCTCGATCTCTTCCTGAGAAAAAAACGACAACAATTTACTAAATATTTTCAGAAACAATTTTCATAGAAAAATGTTATTTATATATTCTCACGTTAATGCTTCTCTCTTATGTGCAGGTATGTTTACACATCCTTTTTTTTTTTTTGCACAAATGGTCCATTCAGTCTCAGATCAGTGCTATTTTATAGATCTGTCCTGTAGTTTATTGTACTGTCTGTCTGCACTGTCCTTTGTCTTGAACGGTTTGCAATAGGTTGTACACAACGTGGTTAAACGTGCATAAATACCACTGTTCTTATTCATGTCACACACAACACCAAAATGAAACACAGGTTATGAATGTTATAGTATAAAAGTTATCATCAACAGTAAAACAGTATATTTGGGCAGAAGTCTCCTCACCGCATCCGTGGTTAGGCTACTGTTCTGAATTAGGTTGCTCAGCCCTGCTTCCTTTAAAATCTCCTCCTGTATCAGCTCCAGAGACTGTTGTGCCTGTCAGGACATAAATAATTAGTCACTATATCATGAGGCCAACATATATGTCAGAGCAAATCTCACTGAACTCTAGACTTTACCTTGTACAGATCTCCAGCCACTTTCAGTCGCTCGTTCTCCTCCATCTTCAGCTTCCCCAAAGTCTCCGTCAGCTGTGTCTTCAGCTAGAACAGAAAATATTCCAAATCAACCATAAATTATCTTTTAAACACTTCACTTGTTGATGACACATTTTTTTTGTAATAAATAAGCAAAGAATTTGAAGAATTATACATGAGAAAAAATTTAAGAAATCATTTAAAAGTAAGAAAAAAGTTCCAAGCTAGTCACAATAATCAACCTTTGTTTATCAATGGTTGCATTATGATAAGCTTGAAATTAGAAATAATGTTAAACAAGTATTGGCCTGTGAAGCTGTGCAACACTTTCCATAAATGAATAATAAATTAAAAATGTTAACACACTAATGAAGGGTACAAGAGCACTTTCAATAAGACTAAAGGATTCACAAAAAAGAATACTTCAGAGGCCAAAGAAATGACAGCAAAGGCTTAAAGATGTTAATACAACTAGACATACGTCAAATATGTTAATGCTGTGAGTGAGTCAGAAAGAAAAGCAGGACAAGACTGGAAACATGTCTCTGTGGATCTTAAAATGTATTCTTAAAGCTTTACAGAAAGCAAGCTGTGTAAGTTGTGTCCCCTTAGAACAAGAAAGTATGGTAGTAGTTGGTTAGCTCCCCTAACCCTGTGCTAGCTCAGGTAGAGAAGAGCAGAAAGACTTTACTGCCTGGAGACAAGAGCTTACCAAATTCAGCTCCTCATTCTGCCTGACAGCCTCTGTATAGGAGCCATCAAGCTTACTTTGTAACTCGGTCAAGAGATCTTTAAGCTGAAATGAAGTTTGACAAGTAACTGGAATGAGTGTCTAAGGGGTTGGGAAGTATTTTAAAGCAGACTTCAAGCAAGGTTGGCTAACTGAATCTTTTTAGAATCTGACACGCTTAAGTAAAGAGATCTAAATGGCATCTGAGCTGTATATAATGGTCTGCAAGATTCACCAATAATTCTACACACTGTGCAGCACTTTAACTGAAGCAGACGCATCATTTAGAGGCAGAGGCAGGATAGCTCAGGAAGTACAACAAGATGTATCGTTAAAGGTCTTGCTTCGTAATTGTATGACTATTCTGCTTTATATGAATATCAGATTAGAGATCATTAAACTGATTTTTTTTTCTTTTGGGGTTCTTTAGAAAAACACGAGAACCACATTATTAGCATAAACAAAAGTCAGGTAAAAGGAATGTGTGCAATTCTTAGCATGGGCAAATTTCTACATTCTGCAGAGGATGTCATGTGCTTATACTTTCACAGTCATGAACAGTATAAAAAAACTAAGATACTAGTAATACTGATTGACATTGCACTCATTATTAAGACCTAGTCAAAACAAATGTTGACATGTAAGAAGAAATATTGTGTTATGAACACACAAAGCTACATTACAGCAATATTTGGATTGTGTAAGCAATATGAACGCACAACTGAAGACTCCAACTCTGTGAAACAGGTGCATTTAGAATAAATGATAAAATGTTATACACAAATGACTGGAGACAGACAACACAAATTAGATCAAGTGTAGAAGTCAGGATTTTACTCTGCGTACCTCTCTGACCTCTGACACATACGTGGCACTCTCGCGCTCCGCTCTCTCCAGTTCAGATTCCAGGTGCTGCTTTTCTCTTCTCAGCTACAAGGCAATTAATAAAAAAGTAATAAAAAAGTAAAGACTCAAATACCATTTCTTTCATATACATGCAGACCTAGTCAGCTATGAAAATATAAAAACACAGAGTGATGAAAGGTGAAACATTTGTTGAGTACACTGGGCTCCACAATACACTGATGACACAATATCAAAATTAATGTTTAAGAAGGAAACTCTTCAGATGAAAATTTGGCAATACATCTGTAACTTCCTCTAACACTCCCTTTTCAAACTCACACTCTCCAGTTCTCCATCTGAACTCAGTCTGTCCACTTCCTGTTCCAACACGGTCACCTTCAAAGTCATCTGGGGATTAAAACAAGATGAAAGTTAATTTATTGATTAAAACATTTATACATAGTCATTGAGAGTTATAGTTTTCATATTAAAACTTAAAACACAAATTAAACATTCTGTAATCAGTTTGCGCAACAAAAATGTTTCTAAAGGACTATTCAGTTGGTATAAAATGTCCAGATGTGTGTGTGTGTGTGTGTGTGTGTTATGTAAGGTTGCCAGGGGATGTCTGATTTGTACAGAGATTTTACAGCATATGAATTTATTTAGTCGTCTTCAGGACGGTTTTCACACACACAAAAATGTGTGTAAATGTACCCGCTGCAATGCAAACTAATTGTTTTGACATTAATTACAATAAATTGTGTCTTGTGTGGTTTTAGAAGTTGCACTTAATCATTAATAGGTAACATGACTAACATAACATTCTTATTGTACACCATTTACTGTTCTACTGCTGATGGAAACTTTATATGATAAAATCCATGACCTGTGTTTCATTTTGGTGTTGTGTGTGACATGAATAAGAACAGTGGTATTTACATGTGTGTGTTTGTGTGTAACCACGTTGTGTACAACCTAGTGCATGTTACCTTTACCTGTGCAAGAAACTTAATAAAACCTTTTACCTTGTTGTCTATAAATTCCTGGAGTCTCTTTGTACTGAAGTAACAGGGCAGAACCACTTACTACTATACATACAGTTGAAACCAGATATTTACATACACTTCAGAAAAAAAACACAAAAACTTTTATTTCTTTACTGTCATACATTAAATCAGAGTAAACTTTTTCTGTTTTAAATCAATAAATATTAACATATTTTTTGCATTTGTTAAATGTCAGAATCGAGCGAGGGGAAAATTATGTATTTTTATTATCACTTTCATCAAAGTCAGAGGTATACATACACTAAGTTTATCGTGCCTTTAAACAAAAAATAAAAACTCCAGATGATTCCATTCTGAGCTTAAGAAGCTTCTGATAGGTTAATTGATTCCATTTGAGTTAATTGGTGGCACACCTGTGGATGCATATAAAGGCACACCTCAAACACATGATGTCTTTCTTTGACATCATGGGAAAATCAAGAGAAATCCACCAAGACATCAGAAAAAGAATTGTTGACCTCCACAAGTGTGGCTCATCCTTAGGTGCAATTTCCAGATGCCTGAAGGTCCCACGTTCATCCGTTCAGACAATAATACGCAAGTATAAAAAACATGAGAATGTACAACCATCATACCGCTCAGGAAGGAGACAGATTCCCAGAGAGGAATGTATTTTGGTGCGAAATGTGCGAATCAACCCCAGGACAACAGCAAAAGATCTTGTGAAGATGCTGGCTGAAACTGGTAAGACAGTGTCATTATCCACAGTAAAACGAATACTGTACCGCCATGAGCTGAAAGGTTACTCTGGGAGGAGAAAGCCATTACTTCAAAACCACCATAAAAAAACCAGACTACAGTTTGCAACTGCACATGGGGGAAAAAATCTTAATTTCTGGAGACATGTCCTGTGGTCTGACGAAACAAAAATGTAACTGTTCGGCCATAATGATAAACGGTATATTTGGAGGAAAAAGGGCGAAGCTTTGAAGCCTCAAAACACTATCCCAACTGTGAAGTATGGGGGTGGTAGTATAATGTTGTGGGGCTGCTTTGCTGCAGAAGGGACTGGTGTACTTTACAAAATAGATGGCATCATGAGAAAAGAAAATTATGTGGATATATTAAAGCAACAGCTGAAGACATCAGCCAGGAAGTTAAAGCTTGGGCACAAATGGGTCTTCCAAATGGACAATGACCCCAAGCATACCTCCTAATTAGTTACAAAGTGGCTTAAGGACAACAAAGTCAAGGTATTGGACTGGCCATCACAAAGCCCTGATCTCAATCCCATAGAAAATTTGTGGGCGGGACTGAAAAGGCGAGTGCGAGCAAGAAGGCCTACAAACCTGACCCAGTTACACCAGTTCTATCAAGAGGTGTGGGCCAAAATTCCAGCAAACTATTGTAGAAAGCTTGTGGAAGGATACCCAAAACGTTTGGCCCAAGTGAAACAGTTTCGGGGCAATTCCACCAAATACTAAGGAGGTGTATGTATACTTCTGACTTTGATGAAAGTGATAAAAATACATAAAAATCTCCCTCGCTCGATTCTGACATTTAACAAATGCAAAAAATATGTTAATATTTATTGATTTAAAACAGAAAAAGTTTACTCTGATTTAATGTATGACAGTAAAGAAATAAAAGTTTTTGTGTTTTTTTCTGAAGTGTATGTAAATATCTGGTTTCAACTGCACATGGTGGAATCTTTACAAATGTATAAATTCAGATAAAAATTTATATACTACCTAGGGGAATTTCTGCTAGTCATTTTATGAAGGTAAATTACAGCTTAAAAAGTACCGACATTACAGTCCTTTTTTCTGACAGGAATAAAATACAGATATTCTCTGATTATTTTTACATTACCCCACCTCCCTCTGTGAGTATGGTTTATTAAGTTATCAAGTGCATGAGGTTGTGCTTATATGAAGCCTTAGTGGTAGAAAAGCAAAATTTTTGGGAAAGTGAGCAAAACACTTATTGGCATTCACATCTAAAGATTTATTGATGAGAGTAACGATTGGCTCATTAGTTGATATCTATTCTAGGGATTTTAGCCAGAGACAGAGGCAGGTCGGCATTTCAGAGGCAAATTTGGCATTTTCCAACAAGCTATGAGCCAAATAACGAGTAGTCTTTCATGCATTCATGTAATGATATCATGCTATGGTACATTACATTACATTACCATATATGGCTGTGAAAAATACAAAGACAGGGATATTCATGATATCACAGGATTTTTAACCATTTGTAAAAGTGCCAAATATATAATGCATGTAGTCCATAAGTTTTTTTTTAGGGGAAATTATTTACAGTGCATTTTGTGTTATATTGATAACATATTAGTTGTTTGTCTTGAAGCATACGTGTAAGGCTACGTGCAAGCGGACTAATCTAAAATGTGTGAGATTTATAAACATCCATTGTGTACAGCTGTAAATGTGATAAATTCCAATGTCCTGTAGTTTACTGCTGGTTCTTACACACAAATTAAGACACTGTTCTACACACTTTTTTGATAAATGAGAGAACCCAAGCTCTAAAACCTGTAAAAAGATATCATTTGGACTAGAGTTTGGTGAATGTTAAAAGGTAGTGAGATTAAAATCCAATCACAATGACAACAACATAACTAAACCTAAACATTCAGCCTTCAGCATTTAATGTTTTTAATATAATTTCAACAAATTTAATGCCAGTCATTAAACACCTGATTGATTTAGTGTTCACTCACCTCTCTGAGCTCGGTCTGAGCCAGCTCCAGTTTCTCCCTCCAGTGGCACTCCTCCTGCTCCACACTGCTCTGTAGCCGCTGTAGGATGCCCTCCTAACAACACAGCAATGTCAGAACAAATTTTGAGGCTAGAACACAGAATGTATGGAAAAGACAGGCTCAGATGTTTAGATGACTGAATCAGTCAGTAGTAAATGTAAAAAAGGCCACTGAATAATTATTTATTCGACCATAAAAAGCTGGTGTATATTATGAATCTCTCACCGTATCTGCTAAAACCTTCTTGTACGTCTCACAATCCTTCTGTAAAACTTTCTGGGTCTCTTCAGCCTCCTTTAACTTTTCTGTCAAATCCTATTAAAAATATATAAACAGAAATGGAACGAAGACAAAAATTTTAATGTACATATTGAAAGATTTTGTGTGTAATACTTTCATGTATATTCAAGGTCTGATGTTACATTGTCCCAAATGTAATTACTATAAAAAGGTGTTGACCAAATGGTCCATCATGCCTTTTGTTGTGTCTCCAGTAGGAGGTCCTAACAGGTCCTAACCCTACCTTTTGTTGAGACCAAGTATAAAGTCTTATAAAGAAACATTCTAATACATTGGTGAGCCAACCAAAGACTGCTCTGACAAATTCAGCAAACTCTAACAATGTGTATTACCTGGACACAAGTATTGTCTGCACCTGGTGCAGAACCAGCTTGACTGGCTGCAGCCGTTTCTCTAGCTGAGGCCTCAGTCATGGAGCTTTCAAAGTTCTGCAGCCACACTTTATGGCTCTGGAGAATTAAAAATAAAAGCCATGAGATTAATGATTTTTTTTTTTTTTTAGATTTTAAACAATGTGCAATTGTTTGTATTGTGCACCTGTTCAGTGGGCAGAGGCACATGTGGGAGAAGTCTGTGCAGAACTGCTCGACATTCTGCCTCAGCAGCCTCCAGTAATGACTGACTCTCCTGCAGAGAAAAACAGAAGAACACGGACAAAAGTGAGAAAACAATAAAGTTACTTTACCCACACACGAGCTCAAAGACTGTCCCAAAACAACTGTAAAATTAAATAAATAAATGCTTTGTTGTAAATACTGACACACCAAAACTCATAGCTCCAGTCTTAGTTGTGTTTTGGTAAAAGCTAGACACCCGAGATGTGACCCAAAAATGACTATCACAGGACTGTTTACAATCACAGAACGTGATTGTAAACACTCACCATCTAAGTAGTACATGATCTGTCCTGCCTAAATACATACCAACAGTGTAAAATGAAACCCCCATTTCACTGAGTGGTTGTACAGGCTGCTATAAAAGAGTTGGCACAGCAAAACAGACACACCGATTATACTTCACTGCTTGATTAAATATGAGAACTATACCAGTCCCAAGTATTATGGTTCACTTGGCAGAGGAAGCAATAACTGAATACCTTGGTTAAGCTTTACCAGCTTTTCCTGAATACAGATACAGGACTGTGCTTACCATTGGCTATTCGATCACAATTTCAAAAACACAGAATCAGTCTGTCTTTAGTAGTACTGTAATACTACTGTAATAACTGTCATTGTTCTGGCTGCTATAACAATTTTATTAATTCCATTCATTTTCATTAATTAACAGATGCAGTGCAACTGAACATTTTTGACCCATAATCTGTAAAGTTGAACAGAACAAGAGGGAACAGCTTCAGAACAGACTGGACTCCTTTTTTGGCTGTTTTTGGGTGAAATGCCATTAAACAAACGTTGGGTCTTGTTTAATGTTTCAACCTTTCGGCCCACATTCACAACAGCAACCAGCATGATGCACTGACGCATGAGAAATGCTGTGGTCAGTTACAGGAGAGCATTGGTAAGTGAATTAGCAGATGCTCCAGGGGCACCAATGCTATTTCTGTGCTGCTTTCTTACCATCTCTAGCTTTCCTTTGGATGGCTCTATACAATTAAATTAGAGGTTGTACATGAAATCAAGGTTGTAGGTTTCACAATTTTGTGCTTTATTCAGTAAATGGGAACTAACAGTAGTTAGGAACTAAATTTGCGAGTGGGAAACTGAAGAAATGGCAGATCACATGCACCATAAGCTTGGTTCAATCTTCTAGCCAACTGGTTCAGCACATCATACCAATTTTACATATGACTGAGAAAATCTACAGGTCACAAACGTACAATAAAAATGAACAGCTTTGTCACTTCTATTGTGAAGGGCAAATGCACCAATAAAACACTTTAGCACCAAACAAGCTGCATCTGAACATTTAGCAGTATTACATTAACATTTAAAGCATTTAGCAGAGACTCTTATTCAGAGTGACTTACATTTTTATTTCAGTTTATACACCTGAGCATTTGAGGGTTAAGGGCCTTGCTCAGGGGCCCTGCAGTGGCAACTTTCTGGACCTGGGATTCAAACCAATGACCTTCCGATCAGAAGTCGAACACCTTAACCACTGAGCTACCACATCCCACTTATATCTATTAATATATATCTAGTAATATATGTATTACTTATATCCATCACTAGTTACTACACTAGTAACGTCCAGAGAAATGCATCCAACTTAAACAAGTAACCTCACATGACGTATCTTCATTCAGGATTCAGATAGTCCCCAGGTGTAGATTTGTAACTGAGCCATAGCACAGCCTGAAGGAAAATCCATTTACATACCTAGTCCATGCAACAGGTGCTGTGAATATCAAAGTTAGCACATTCTCTCCCAATGCACTAGAGAGAAGGAGCTGGAGATGCAGCAGAATTAAACATGACATGTAAGCAGAGCTCCAGCACTGTGCCCGATTATAGCTTATGCAAATGCCATCCTGCATTTAGCACCTCTGCATTTCCCCACTACAGGAAGTGCACATTATTAGGGGAAGTTTTCGATGCACTGTCAGACCTCACTGTGCAAAAAGGCAATGAGAAAAATGTATGAGTATGAGCAAAATAGAGACAGGACCAAACATCAAATGAAATATTGGCCAATACTAAGAATCTCTTAGTGTTGTAATGTTGATCATGTCAGATAAATGAAGATGATCAGAATTATTAAGGCTTCATATTTTCCAAATAAATTGGCAGTAATGGTCTGTGCTGGATTCATCATCAACATGAAAGCAGGAAAGAGGCATGGTGGGCAGAGAGATAAAGAAATGTCAGGATTGTTATATGAAATAGGTACATGAAGTGGACTAACATGATAGCAAAATGACTCCTAAACTAAATGACCACCTAAACCAGATTTGAGCTGCAGACTCATTTAAAATCTCACTTAATAAAAAAAATGTAGTAACACATTGTGTGTTTTTATACTTTGAGCTACAAAGATGCTTGGATACGAGGGGGAAAAAAACCTGAATTGCATCGGAAAGCATCAAGGCTTAATATGATGCTTCAAATTCCAGAAGAGTTTTTTCTTCAACTTTTTACATAGTGTTAGTTACATGCATTGCAGCCGTGTAGCTGTTATTACAAATTAAAATGAGTATGCAGCTTTACATGCCAAAATGAATGAAAATGCAAACAATCTGACTGCTCAATTAATAGCAGTAGTTGAGGTGCTCTGATTTGGCTATAAAATGAAGCAGACTGGTATTGCGATGCGAACCTTGACGGTCTTGTTGAGTTTTCCCTGAAGCATGGTCTCGGTGGCGGACAGCGCCTCCATAGCGCACCAGTTTTTCTCCCGAAGCTCCTGGTCAGTTTTAAAGAAACACGTCTTTCAGTTCAGCCTATGAACTTGCTGAAAAAACCCCTTACT
This sequence comes from Tachysurus vachellii, assembly GCF_030014155.1. Lineage (NCBI taxonomy): Eukaryota > Metazoa > Chordata > Actinopteri > Siluriformes > Bagridae > Tachysurus > Tachysurus vachellii. Next base: position 15,800,048 of record NC_083469.1, read on the forward strand.
TTTTAACACCAATAGCTCATGATAAATGTATCATCAGTTTTATATAACCATGACTCAGGTATGATTATACAACCCTAAGTTACCAGAGGAATTTTGCAGTTGGAATTGAAGAATAGAAGAAAAATTATAAGAATAAATTCTAAACTAATGCTAATTAACATATAATTGATGCTCTGAGTGAAATCCCAAAATTGCAAAGACTCCACAGAACATTCTTTCACTCATATACAGTTGTTTATATTAAAAGCACATGCTGCGAGTTCTCTGAATCAATGCCCCCGTGGTTTTTAAATGGAAAAAAAATTACCGTTTTGTTTATTTTACAATCGTTCTACTAAAAGAAATAATGCTAATCTATTTTAGAAATGAAAAGTGACTATAACAAAACAATAAAATGAATAGAAAAAAGTTTGAAAATGAGATCGAGTACAGTTATAACACAGATCAATAAAAGTAAACATTTGCAAGTATTTAGTTTACTTGGTTAATAATCATAATATTTAGTTTTTTTTTTAAAAAATATGTATTACTTTAGTTTATATATAGTTACTATTTAGGTTAGAAATGAAATACATAAAAAAATTAGAAAATGATATAAATTGTAAAATAGCATCATACTAACGAACACGAGACAATAAAGTAGCATCTGTGAAACCTAACAGACTAAAGGTCTTGCACCGATTTAAATCGGTTTTACTTGGCCTAAAAGAATGCAAACATCTGCACCCAACTGTACGATTACAAAACTGGACTACAGTGACGATGTAAAATGGTGATGTGTACTGCCAAATTTAGCCATCCAGCATCTTCAGCCCAAAATGTAACCGATGGAGGCAAAGCATGCAGCAGAAATTTCGGAGATGTTCAGGTTCATCACACTGAACACGCCCGATGTTTACACACATCAAGCCTGGCAAGTGTCAGGATGTTCAGCTTGTGGAATGGCTCATGCTACCCATGTACATACAGTGCTCCTTTATTTTAACTACCAAATATATAATGTATCTATAAAATATATATCTGTAATCTCATAGATATCCTTCTTATTTCTATAAATAAAAATCCCTCTGCCATTTTTTTAAATGGATGGAATGGTGAAGTTGTTACCAAGCTGATGAAGAAATACTGAAACAAAGCTCATCCTCACATTATTCTTCCTCCTGTAAAGCTCCACATTCTCCTTTAGCTCATGCAGCTCAGACTGAACGTCAGACAGCTGCCTGTCCTTTTCTGCAATCCTGAAAAGATGGATGCACCATGTGTAAATACAATTAGCCATGTTATTACGATCAAACAATAACTATGCACTGCATGTAAAGAACAAGATACACTCACGCTGTCAGTAACTCCTTACTGGGAACTGCTGATGCCATCTGCTGTATTGGGGCGAGAAAAATAACAAGATCACAAAGTAGTAGGTGAAGTAATTTAAAAGAAATAAAAAATAAATATCAAATGTCAAGAAAGCATCCATGAATTATACATCAATTTGAAACTTCCTCATTAGGCATCTGAAGCTATATGTAAATTCTATGAAGCTACTTTATGACAAAAATCTGGCAAAATTGCTAAAATCGGAATAGGAACAAAACTGAATTGATTGTAAAAGTACATTTCAGCAGTTTTTAATTCCACAATAACTGTAGAAGGAAACTGCACGATCATATAATCAGGATCAGATATTATTTGATGATATATTATCAATTTATATGACAAACACAAAATATAATTTTCAGTCGGCTCACTGAGCTGACCCTCACTTAAATTTTTAACCACTGGTGTCCATTTCCAATGCCCTAAATAATAAAACGTGATAAAAAGTGAAGCATACTGATGATCTTCAGCACATAATTTGAATCCTCTGACGGTTTTGGAGATGTTACCTGATTCTGTTCATTCTTCTCTTCTGCTTGTCTGGACGTCTCCTCCTTTTCTTTCTGTAGAACCTGAATCTCCTGCTCCTTTGTAGCTAACCTAGAACACAACACATGAAGAGTGAGCGGTCAGCTGACAATGTAATTATTTAATGCTGCTGCAGTGCAATGCGTCTCAGGTACAACAACGGAAACATACAGAGTCTGGAGCTCTAGAAGCTGAGTGCTGGCTGCCATCTTCTCTTCTACTTCTCTGGCCTTCTCTTCTAACTGCTTCTCTAGTCTCTGGATCGCTTGGCCTTTAGTAGTTAACCTACATCACAATATAGCAATGGTGAGGGTAGGAACTGTGCAAATGTCAGTTGTGTTAAACAAGAGTTCAGTGTAATGTAAGTGAGTCCAGTGTTGGAAACATACTGAGACTGAAGCTCCAAGAGCTGAGCTCTCATATCAGTGTTCTCCTGAGTTCCTCTGCTATGCACTTTGTCCAGTTCAGCTGCCACTTTCTCCAACTGTTTCTGCAGATCCTTTAGATTCGCAAAAAGAGTTATAATCAAAGGAAAATAAATGTCAGTAAATGTGATGAACCGAGTGTGTATAGTGATGTCTTCTCTAACTCAAGAACATGCTTCATTTAAACCGGTCTCTGAGATACTTAAGGTCATAATCATATGCAGAAATCAATATTTAAAGAGAAAATCAAACTTCTGGCAGTTTTAATTATACATCAATTTAATACTCTCATTAGGCATCTAAGGCTGTATGTAAATTCTTTAAATCTGCTTGACAATATCTGCTTGCTAAATGTACATCAGAAATATGGCAGTGTTAAAATTTAAGAAAACGTATGGCTTATTGCAGAGGTGATCAAAATTATTTGCTGTGTCTTTTCGATGAGGCTGAGGAAAGATTTTTGTTGTGGCCTGGAAAAACCCTTATAATGATCAAAATTACAGGTCTTGCATGTCAACACAAACACACACACACCTCAATAACTTTCACTCTGCTTAATTCCTTTTTCAGTGATGACTGTAAACTCTCCTCAACTGCTCTGATCTTCTCATCCTTCTCCTGAATCCTAATGAAGGAGATGGGGAAAGGAAACAAAAAAAAAAAGAAAAACAGAGAAAGCCAGCTGTTAATATAAACACTCTTTATCTAACAACTACAAATTATTCAGAAAGAATTAAGACAGTGTGGAGAGATATATCAGTTTAAACTCAAGAATAAGGACTTAGGTGGTTTGGTGGCTCGTGTCTCTATACTGAAGAAACGTACTGTCTCTGCAGCTCCTCTAGCAACGATGTCTCAGACTGCTTCTGGAAAAGTTGAGGAAAAAACAAAACAAATTAAAAATTGCTACCAAACATCTGCACCATGTTTGTCATGAGAACAGCACAGCTCCAGTTAAGTGAAAGAGGACCACACTACCTGCTCTGCTGTCCGCTGCTGTAGGGCTTCGACGTGTCGCTTCAATCTATCATTCTCTTCCCTTATAGCCTGCAAAATAAGACACCAGTGTTTTCAAATGTATTTAGGACTCTAAACAAACCACTGAGGACGAAGGACACAACCAATTTATTCAGGATAACTTCAGTCATAGTCATCATCTCAAAGATTACAAACTGCTACAAATTTTACTACAATAAAAATATTAATCCCCTTCTATGAAGTATATTATGAGATTACAACATCAACTGATTAGTATATTCATTTACTAAGCAGGAGTTTTCTGATGCTTTTGTTTTTAATGTTTATACATCAATATTGTACTGCTATGAAAGGCATCTCTGCTACTGTGTGCTGCATTACTGTTTAACTGAAACTACCAGTGTCTGCTATTATTTTTTCTACTGCTCTCTTGTTGCCACCATCATTTCGTCTCCATCATCAGCCGGTAATATGTGATTTATTCCATGGTGTTGGTGTCCATGTAAGGAAGAAAGCACTGCTCGCCCTCATGTTTTCTGTCAGTCGTTCACAACTCGACAAACTATTTTCTGCATTCGCTCTGACTGCTCCTTTTATCTGTGCAGGAAATCTACAGGGTTTCTCAAAAGTCACAATGCATAGGGGAAATGAATACTTTTTAAAAATCATGTTTTATGAAATGTTTTCTTACAAATAGCCTGTAAGAATGACTTTGGCAATGTATACTTTAAGTTTAACCAAGCCCTGAAGCAAATATTAATGATTTACTACTCAGTGTATTTTCAGTGTATCTTCAACTCAAGTGATCTTAGAATGTAGAAGCTAAATAAATAAATAAATAAATAAATAAATAAATAAAAGGACTGTAGTCATGTATTCCACATAACACATTTAAAAAGAAACAATGCTGTGGGAGAAAACTGAAGTGAACATCAGTAATTTATTACTTGAGTAATGATTATGGCAGGGACAAAACTACTAGATATCCAGTCACATTACACTGTCCATAAGTTCACACTGGGAACAATCAACAAACGAAAGTACAATACAAGCAAATCCATGTTTTTGTCAACTTTTTGTCAAAAAAACCCAACAAAACACCAAAGATTGTCTAAAACAATGTTGTGCTGCTACAGTGAGTTTATTTTGTTTATCATGTGGACACTATACTTTTTTTTCATGCAATTCTCACCTTAAGTTCCTCTTCTTTATTGGCTACCTGAATAAGCCCAGTCTCCATCACCGCCTCCACAGTCTTAATCTTCTCCTCCTTTTCTTGAAGGCTGTCAGGAAGATTGAACACCCTGGTTATTTGATTACTTCTACACAAACTAAACAAAATCAGAACCAACCATGATGCTAATCAAACATGATTCCAGAGTTTGCAGTGTTTGCATGCTTATAAGACAGAACAAGAATATTTTGGCTAAACCTATTTTCTCTCAATATAGTGAATTGCTGTAGGGTCAGTTACGGAAGAATCGAATAAAAGCTTCCTCTAGGAGAATGTTTATGAACTGTTGTGACATATTGAGAGGTGTGTTTTAACCTTAGAACAAGAGCTATTCAAACATGCCTTTATACAATCTCACACACACCTCTGCTTTAGCTGATCCATCACCAAAAGGGAGGAGACCTGAGGAAAAAATGAATCCAATGATGAGAGAACGCTAAGAAACACAGGTACATATTTGTAGAATAAATGTCTGACATGACTGACCTGCTCAGAAATCTGTGTGTTAACACGAAGGACCTCTGCCTTCAGGAGTACGTTTTCACTGTGAAACGCCTGTAGATGGAGGAAACAGGTCTCTAAGTACCTCATAATAACAAACTCTTGGTTATGCAGTAGCATGCATACAACTGGAGCCAAAAAATAAGCTTGCTAAAGAGACCGGTTTTTCTAGTGCTGTTTATTTAAGGGCCAAAGTGATTTTGTAAGAAATGTTACACTCAAATAATTAAAAGTTAGTGTTCCTGCATTTGGGATGAACCATTTGTTCTGTATTGGTACAGTATTCACAGAGACTTAGCTATGGGTAACCACAGAATCTGCTGCTCTACAAAAGATCACCCCAGTGTGTCTGAAACTGCTAATTTTCAACCCAAATATCCATGTAAAAGTTTAACTTGAAGTGAAAGAATTCTGTAAGCAAAAGCAAAGTTTCCTTTTCCACTGGTAAGCCAAGAAAATCTAGATTTGGCTGAAAGCTAGAAGTTACACAGTCCTGGTATATAGTTTTATATATGGTATATAGGTATATAGGTACACCTGCAGGTTAGTCTCCCTGCTGGCTCCACTGCTTCTTTCTGCATTAAGGGAATCCTCCAGACTCTTTCTCTGGAGCTCCTTCTCAGCCAGCCTAACCACAACACAAATACAAGGAGAATATATTTAGCTCAGAATGCTAAAAAAAAAAAAAAAAAGGTTCTCTATAATTTTTAAATAACTTTAACTCACAGTTTTTGAAGCTCCTCAAAATGGGATACCGCATTGACCTGGGAAAGAGATAAAACAATGAGTTTACATTGATACACAAATTTGCACTACTTGATACAGTAATTAAACCGTTACCTGAGAGGTAACCTGATGCTGAAGATTCTCAATTTGAACCTTTAGGGATTTGTTCTCAGACATAAGGTCCTGCAAAAAGCCAAAAAACACTAAAAATCAGCCACCACATTTTTCATGTCATTAATTACTGAAAAAATGAGTGTCTACAGTACCTGCACTTGGGCCTGTAGCGAGTTGTCTGGCTGCAAGTTGTGCTGTGAGACCTCCAGGAGCTGCATGACCTTTTGCTCCACCTGCTCCTTGGAGACCATTGTGTCAGTCAGACTGCTGTGGAGGGTCTGGATCTCCTTGTTTTTATTGTTCATCTCGGTCTCTACCGCCAGCAGCTGACTCTGCAGCTCTGAGAGGCAATGATACAGATAAGAGCCATGCGTGTGTATGTGTAACCATGTGCAAAGCTTAACAGTGGACATTATCTACCTTGTTTAGCAGCTTGCAGTTTTTCTCTCTCTGTGTTCACACTGTGCAAATAGCTCTGCAGTTCTTCCCAACGCCGCTTAGCATCCTGTAACTGGGCCTGATGGACAGCACACATGCAAGGTTTTCAACGCATGACAATTTGCAGTGAGAGCCGAAAACGCAGAATGTGTATGCTATAACTAGTACCTCAAGCTGTGACACGTTCTGCTTGTAGTTGACCTCCAGGCTCTTTCTCTGGAGTTCCTCCTGCTGTAGCTTGTTCTTGATCTCAGCCAGATCCTTCATCAGACTTGAACATTCAGAACGCAGATTGTTCAGCTCAGTGTTTTGCCTGAAAATAATACATGCAAGCACATGCAGAGCAAAAGATATGAAAAAGGTAGCAGAAAGTTGAGGTACTGTCAAACATATTAAACATCATCCCTGGTCTGCAATTAAATAATCTGGTTTCTAGAACTTACTTGTTGTCTATCTGGGTAGAGGCTGAGCTAACAGCATCACGAAAGATGCTATTCTCTTTCTGAAGCCTGTTGATCTGCCCCTCCATCTGCTCTCTCAGTGTCTGGAACTGAGGACAGATGCAAGTGTTACAGGTAAATATTTACCCAATATGGTACACATTCATCGTATGCTGAATTTAGTTTAATAAGGGACATTATCTCGCATTATTTTAAATTCAAACTAGATTAGATTGATTTTCTGAGTATGACATTTAAAGTGTACGTTACAACCTACTACACCGTGCATCCACACACCACAGCAGATAAAGGCTTACTGTTGCAACATTATTTGAATATCACAGATAAATTAACTCACACAGTAACTTTAACTAAAATACATTACGCACATGGTTGTAAACTGTTACAGATTGATGTCAGTATTACAAACAAACAACACATGCATATAAAGCAAATACCGAGTTTATCAGTGCTCCATTAGTAGGGATAAACTCAATATATCCATAACCAGTGTCTCTATTCTGCACTAGACACCCTGGTGTATTTATTATTCTCGGTCAATTCACCTGATGAGTAAATATAAAAAAAATAAAAAATTCCACAGCACAGTTTATGATGTTCTTATGTGTTATTAACAGGCCCAACCAAACTGGTTAGACAGACGTTCAGATCATGTTTATACATTCCACTAAACAAGATTCACTTCAGGCATGGGGATGTAGGTTGTTGTTTACAAGACAGCAGACCATGGCACTGTTGTCACTGGTAAACCCCCAACCCCCAGCCCCCAGCCCCAACAACAGCACATTTGTCTACTTGACAAATACTTCAGTCTATTCTATTACCCTCTCCTTACCATAGAAACTGCCACACAACCAGCAGCAACATAGTTATATCATTGTCTACTCCACTGTCCTCTTTTGCATCACTACTTCATACCTTCATTTGCATACTCTGAAGCTCCTGGTAGCTGCCCTGAGCTTTGGCCTGCATGACGCTCATCTCCTTTTCCATGGCAACCCGCTGTTCCCGCAGCATGGCTTCTGCTCGGTTGTTCTTCTGCTTCTCTGCCTGCAACTCCTACACGCAACAAAGTACAACACAGCAAAATACTGTTCAAAAGCAGTAGACTCAAATGAAACTCTGTACCCAGTATAACTTGTTCAGCACATTTTGGTTTGTAGTACCTGGCTAAGCTGTTTGACTTTGTCCTTGGCGATAGATGCTTCCTCCTGTAGGGTTGTGAGAAGACGCTCTTTCTCTGCCAGCTGCTGAGCTGTGGGCTCAAACTTAGTTGCAGACTGAAGAGAGAACAGAACAGCATGAACATGAAAAAAGAGCACTAAGCACTTTCCATATATATACAAAATATGCTGGTATATTTGAACTGTTGTCTCACTTTATACCAACTGTCCAAGGCATTGGGACTCTTGTCACGGAGCAGAGACACCACAGAGACCACATCAGCATCAGACAACACCAGGCCACCCAGACTAGCCAGTAGCTCTTTTAGCTTCACTCTGGAGTTCTCTGTGCACAAGACTTGTGACTTAATCTATTGCAGATAAGTTTGATCCGTTCAGTAATCAGTCACTCTGGGTTCTGAATATACTGATGTAATTACACAAGTGTTCAGGACAATTCTTGTCTGATTGAAGAAACAAAGCACAACTGGAAAACCAATATGTAGAACTGGAGCCAATTCTAAGTGGCCGCTACACAACATCATAATTTCAGTGCTCCAGTACCTTTGTCAGTTTCATTTTTCTGTTTCTTGCTTTGTTTAGTTGAAGCACGAGCTGGAGAAGGAGCAGCAACCTCATCATTCTTGCCGCTCTGGTGGTTTGCTGGAGGGGCAGAGTTGTTCTGGCTGGCAGGAGGAGAAGACTGGACCGGAGTCTCATTGCCTACGCACAGACACACAATTTTGATTAAACAAGGCAAGCAAATAAAGCTTTAAATCCATGGCAGTATTATTTTTAAAGAAAAGTGAGACTTCTTAAAAAAATTTCGTCTTTCCAAGCGTTTACACTTAAAACAGGTGTATGTTTTCCCAAAATATAATTCTTTATACCAGCCCAAATCGAAAAAAAAGCCATGTCTTACCTGTGACTGCAGCCTCCATCTTCTGTTTCTTGCTCTTTCTCCTGCCACTGCCAGTGGAAGGGGTGGGTGCAGGAGGACCAGCAACAGGAGCAGCTCCATCCTGCAGTTTGTGCTCTGCCAGCACAGGTTCCAGCTTCTTCACCACAACAGGAGACTGGTCAGGCTTCACCTCAGCTGGAGGCTCTTCTGCAGTACACCGTGATCAGAAAACATTATGACGCACTGGACTGTACTAATTAGGCTTTCCACACTCTTGACCGTGACTAAGAGCAGTATGAGATGTGAGATACAGCCATCTCCTCACTGCTTCTTCCTTACTGCTGACACATGCACATAAATTATTATTTTATTGTTTCTGAAAAAAAATATATATACATGTTCGATTTAAAGAGACATGTCTCTTTCACGGTTACTGTTTTTAAGTTAAACTACATCTCAAGAAGCAACATATGTGATGTGATTACAGTGGTAGCTCCTTGGAGTATGTTGCAGCAAGAGTCCTTGACTTTCTGGGCTCTTATGAGGAGGTGTGGTTTGGATGCACATCCTCAAGATCAAAACAGCTCAAGATCAAAAGCTTGGCCCCTTTACTTACACACACCCTAACACAGACACCCACATGTCTGAACAAGCCAGCCAACAAGACAAAATCTATGATCTTACTAACAGTATGGCTTTCTAACAGCTGCCACTTGAACACATTACAAATGTAGTTAACCTGACCACAAAAAGGACATTTTCTAATAAGGATAAACAAAGCAGCCAAATTGCTATGATAAGACAGGACGTTAATCCTTCTCTTCTTAGACATCACCTAGAATCACAGTTCTGTCCACAATGCTGTTCAAATCTGTTTGACCAATAAAAAGCATTTTAGACATGTGATACTGTTTTGATATAAAGTCAGAACAAGCCATACCTGACAAGTGTATTGAAACTGATGGCTTTAGTCTTTTGGGTGGCCAAATGCGGTCTATACCCATATGACTGCTTCTCAAATGAAATGTGAGCAGTGCTGGGTCAATAGCTGATAATATTTAATACCAATGTACGTTCCTTCAGTATACAGGATGCGGTAGGCTAGTGGTAAAGGTCTTGGAATACTGACCAAAAGGTCATGAGTTCGATGAGATTTATTTATTTATTTGACAGATGATTTTATAAAAATGATGTTTAAGCGTCTTACCAAAAGACCAAACATTATCCTGATCTGAGGTTGTTCTGTATCCCAGAGCCTTACTACATGTTCATGATTAATTAGTCATTAGTGAATTAGTGAAATAACGATGCTTAATGGCAAGCGGGTCACGCACATGTGTGTGAGATAACGTCAATTTGTCATCATATATCACCTGAAACCAGACAGAATTAATGTGCTTGTCTTCCTTGAGAGGAAATCATAAGCAGAGAATGGCTGAGAGCTTAGACCTGTAAATAGACTAGTAAACTTGGTCACTGCCATACCTCTAATATTAGACTGTGATAAAAATCCAAATAAATGAGTGATGAGGCTAGATCTGGCATCCCATAATATTAGACCATTTAAGTTGCTTTTATAGTATGATTACAGTCATTTACATGTCAGTTCATCATCAATTAATAAAAGATCCTCTTCACTCATTAATTAAGTTATATTAGAAAAATCATAATCATCTACTACTAGGAATACTTAGCCATGATACAGTGTTTTGATATAATATTATATTGTTCATAGACTTCATCTCAGCATTCAACACAATAATCCCACAACAGCTCATTCAAAAACTGCAATTGCTGGGCCTTAGCAACTCCCTCTGTAATTGGATCCTGGACTTTCTAACTGGAAGACCACAGTCAGTGCGTGTCGGCCAAAAAACATCCGGCACTACCATACTGAGCACAGGCGCACCACAAGGTTGTGTGCTCAGCCCACTGCTCTTCACGCGGCGAACACACGACTGCACTGCAAAGCTCAGCTCCAACCGCATAGTCAAGTTTGCTGATGACACAACTGTGATCGGTCTCATCAGCAACAACGACGAAACGCACTGCAGACAGGAAGTGGTTCAACTGGCTAAATGGTGTGCAACAAATAACCTGTCCCTCAATGTGGAGAAGACAAAGGAGGTTGTGATGGACTTCAGAATAACTCTGCTGAGCACCGACCACTGACCATCAACAACTCAACAGTAGAGAGGGTCAGCGGCACAAAATTCCTGGGGGTGCACATCACGGAGAATCTCACCTGGTCCACCAACACACGGTCACTCTCCAAGAAGGCACATAAGCGGCTGCACTTTCTCCGATGCCTGAAGAGAGCATGTCTCCCTCCACCCATCCTCACCACCTTCTACAGAGGAACCATAGAGAGTGTGCTGACCAACTGCATCACTGTCTGGCACGGGAACTGCAGTGCAGCAGACCGCAAGACCCTTCAGCGGATAGTTAACACAGCTGCAAAGATCATCAGCACCCCTCTCCCCTCTATCAAGGACATCCTTCATGAAGCGATGCCTCAGCAGGGCCAACAGCAGGAGCATCAGAGCATGCTCTGCTAGACTGCAGGACAGTTTCTTCTCCCGTGTTGTGAGAGCCCTGAACTCAAACCACCACTGCCACCACTGAAAACACACGGCCCTCCTGTGACCCACCTGACCGCCACCAGCCGCACTCACCACAGCATTAGCACACTGGCACATCAAAAACTAACCTGTGTACAAAAACCCACAGTCAATACACATGTTTACATGCTCGTCTTGCACATTGTATCTTGCATTAGCCCGCTACCAGCTGCTTGACTTTGAATGCCTCCTGTTGCACATGTACAATATCAAGGGAAGCATTGTATAGTCCACATTATTTATATTTTTTCCTGAAAGTCTTTACATAGAGTGTATTGTTTGTACTGATGGCATAGACCGTACCTGCCCCCCCGCTTCGTTGTTGTTTTATGTTTGTATGTATGTTGCACCATTGACCTGTGAGACACGACATCTCGCTCCACTGCATGTCTTAACATGTAAGCGGAATGACAAAGCTAACTTAAACTTGATAATAGACTTAAAATGTGTAGTCCATCTTCTCTAAATGTGGGCACATATTGCTACATCTTTTAGAGTAAAACCTGCTTACCAGTCTCACTCTTCTGCTTCTTAGCTTTCTTCTTGCCAGTGGTTTCAGCTGCAGCTGCAGCTGGAGGTGGAGCTTGAGCCTGAGGTGGGCTGGGCTGCTTGGTAAGTAGGACAGGCTGCTCCTTACGGACAGCAGGCTTTGAGCCATTGACTTCTGCTTTCTCTGTGGTGACAGGAAGAGAAGGAGGAGCAGCTGTTGCTACAGAAGCAGAAGCAGCAGCTTTTGCCTTCTTCTCTTTCTTCTTCCTCTCCCTCATTCCTGTTGGAGGCTCTGATTGGACAGGGACAGGGACAGGGACAGGCAGTGGCACAGGCACCACCTCAGGGACCTCGTTATTTAAGGACGAGCTGGTGGCATCAACCAGATCAAAATCTTGTGGGTCTTCCTGTGATTCACCCCCTTTACCCCCACCACCACCACTTCCATTGTTCTCCTTCTTCTTGTTCTTTTTTTTCTCGCTCTTTTTGCGGGCATCAATCTTCAGTGGTGGCAACTTCAGATCTCGTTTTTGACGAGCCAGGACTTCATCATACGAGGTCTCCTTCATGAAGAGCCAGAAGAAAAGGAACATGAGGATGATGACCAGTGATGGGGCCAGGATGAGGAGGTACTGTGAATCAGCCACTTCGATCGCCATTCTGCACAGGCACAGAAAGGAAGACAATAAGTAAACAAAAAGGCAGCTGACCAATCAATCCAATCCATCCATCCATATAATGGCAGAGTATGTGTGTCAGATTCTCATAACATAATGTTACTATATTAAAATGAAACTGAGCATATCTCCCCAACCTTGCAAAGTACCAGTACTTTAATCTTTGATAAAATACACAGAATGTAAACAGACGCAAGAAAAAACCCAGGAGTCAATCTCCAAAATGGTGTTCTATACTACATGTAAAAACACTACATAGAGTGTTCAACGTGACCATGTAAGGCACACACATAAGAATGCATTTGGGATTCAACCTCAGGAGACTGCGCTTAGATCACGGACTAAAAAAAACACCTGAAAATAAAGAACTAGCAATTAAAGTATACAAAACAGCCAAAGAAGAAAGGCAGTTCCTGCGAGATTTAGTAATGTGTACAATCAGAAAGCTGCAGTATTTTCCACTGCTATGCCCTGGATTGGCATACAGCACAACTACTGTACAGGTGGCCTGGAAATAGTGCCAAATGCAGAATCATGGTTAATTTACCAAGTCAAGCTACGCTGCACTGTCCAGGGGAACAGGGAAACAGTAATAGTGACCTCCGTCTATTCTTCATTATTGCAAAAGCAATCTTATCTTCAGGCTTGTGAGAAATAACTCAGCTGTGATCAATCATCAGAGGATATTGAAAGGAACTGAATAAATACATGACTTAGAAGGACAAAGTACAAACTAATGAGGAATTGTATAGCATCGCTACATCTACAGTATAGAAACTTGTTTAGTAACAATTTTGATTAAACTTCAGAGAACCAGTTTAAGAATTAAATCTAGGCTAAATATTACCTACAATTCAAACTGGACAGAGATTGAAAAGCACCGATCAGATAATAAAAAAGTAACAATACCATATATGTATATAACAATACAATAAAAGCAGTGTTTTGTTAGAGCAGTATGATCCTTAAGCATTCTTTGGATGGATAACAATTCTTAGCTTCTTGATGGGTTTTACTTGGAATCCTCTCTGAGTGGAAAACACAATGTTCTGCCTAAAAGCTCCTCCTCCAGATGGACTAACTGATTTAGTCCAAACATCTTTTTTTTCTTTTTTTTTTTTTAAGTGTGGTTCTGCAATTTTTTATTCAGCTGTAAGTCAATACTTTGGGGAAAATGATAACAGGGCCAGTGAAATATATGTTTTGCTTTAATAATTGTGTAGCTACATAATATAATACTATAATGCAATGAACCTAATAATAGGAATAAGACTAACTCAGTCTGGATATTGGAGGCTAACGTACCACATGACTCTACTGCTGTTTTATCCCATTTAAACATCAGGCTCCAACAGTGTGCTGTTAAACCAATAACAATTTTCTTTCATGTAGCTAAATTCCACATGTAGCTGCCACCATTAAAAACCAAAAAATAATGGAATAAATGGAACGAATGAATGGAACAGTGGAATAAAATAGGTTATGCCACAGTACTGCGAGATTTGTGAATCTGAAGGTGTTGATTAATTTTCTATAACAGCAGCTCAGTCTATAGTACTGACTGGAATTCAAATCACAGGTTTATATTAATGCACTCTTTCTAATACGTTATCTTATCCGTTAACAGCTCACACAATGACTGGAATTACAGATGAACATCATAATCAAGAATAATAATTAAAGAAAAACGATTGTCTGTAAGGAGAAGTTAATTTAACATTTATGGCAGAAGCCTGTCAGTAAGCCTTTCTCTATGAGAGTGTTGTCAGGATAGAGGATATTGCGCTCTGTAACATGACTATTTTTGTCTCGTTATCTTTATGAGAGAGAGAGAGAAATGTGAGGCAAGTAAAGGAATGACAGTGTATAACTGCTACAACATAAATGATGAGATGCATTTTTAGCAAAGGTTCCAAAAGTAAATTGGAATATAAACAGTCACTCATTAATACATGTAAAAATACACACACACACACACACACACACACACACATATATGCAAATATTTATATGCAATATTTTTATATAAACACACGTGTATATGTATGTATATATACAATATCTTAATACATGTGTAAAAAAAAAATATATATGCAAATCCCATATATAATATATATATATAGTGGCAAAATGCTGTAGGCTAAGAAAAATAAGACAGTTCAGGATGCAACATTGTTAGAAATTAATCAACTTGGTGTTGCCACATTCCTAGACTTTCAGATTCCACCATATTTCATCAGGTTGTACTGATGGGAAAATTATAGACTTACTGTATAGTATATCATTTTATACTTTTAGTGTATAATAATATTTAGCCTACACCAATATATAACCCTGACTAACCTACTTCACTGACATTTCTGTCTTACAAAGTAGGCTAAAAAATAATCATATACATATCCTCCAGTCCAAAGTGCAATGATCACCATTGACATGGGTGTGGCGGTGGTGCACTCACACACTTTGTTCTGAATCCCTGTCTCAGTAATGGTAGTCTTACAGGAGTGGCTTGAACTTTGTATTGTATGTGCATGGCAGAATCCTTATTTCCATGCGACACTTCAGAGAGCAGGATGCACCTATGCTGCAAGAGTGTCCTGTGGCATGGAAATAAGGCATAACAACAACGTTCTCGGGTGAGTGGCCACTTGGAATCCCAAAGCTTTGCGTAGCATGAATAGTTTGGTAAAACATGCAGACATGTTCAACGACATGGAAAAGCCCTATGGAACTGTTCCAATTCACTTTATAAGCAAAAACACAGGCTTTTGCTAGCCTATTAAACTGAGATTAAATATAAATAAATAATTTCATCACTAATTTCCACTTCAGTAACAGAAAGCAGGGCCAGACTGGGGGTCAGGTTGTCATATTCAGATGTGTTGGTGTTTAAGAAACTTTCCATGTAAATCCATGTAAATAAAAAAATAATAATATCTCTTAAGGAATAAAAAACCTCTTGAGCGTGTTGAATGTTTTATTACAAGGTGATTGCAGAGATGGGTGCACTTTTAATATATCTTTCCACTAAACAGAGAGGTAACACAGATCGCATTACAGAGAGGTAACAAAGATCTAAATATTTTTGATGAAAATAATCACAAAAGAGGAAATACAGAGCAAATATAAAGTCAATAAACATCATTATCAGAAAACAAATCAGATATTCTGCAAATGAACCCCTATAGCTAATTATGTACCATCACATTTTAATTTGTTCTTAGCCTTGTTGTGTTTGTCACTTCCTGTTTAAAAATCTAACGGCTGGCCATTAATATTAGTCTGTGCATAGTTTTGTACATGTTACACAATTAAGTCTAAAAAATAACATCGGAAACAGGAACACACACTTGTGACAGTCCTTAGCTCCATCTACACAGCCACACACACACAATCACACACACCTCACTAATTTCCTTTATTAGGTTGAGAGTTTACAGGAAGAGTGCATGAAGTCATGCATTCTTTAAATCAAGGCCTGAATCAACACAATTGACAATTCAAACAACAGCCACTGAATAGACATGGACATGACTTTCAACCCCAAGACTTTTCCAAGAACGTAAACTGTGAGAAGTGCACGACATGCATACGCTATTAAAAGCTACACATCACCTAGTTAGTGAGCTAATCTGTGTTTATTTATAACACAGAAAACCTGACACAGTCTAAGACCATGTTGTGAACTAGGAACCAATGGCAGGGGGTCAGTGGAAAAAAATAAAGGCAAATCAAAACCATTATCAAAGTATATCATATTAGAGATATATAGCATAACTGAACTGGTTTAACAAAAAACAGTTAAAGGGATCCCTGGATGTAAAAACTTAAAAACCTCTGGTCTAAGACAAACGTGATGAAAGTAGACTCCATTTCCAGACGAATAGGTTACACGCTTAACCCTGTGAAACGAAAGTAAGTGTCAGATGAAGGCTGATCACGTGACTATGACTTACATTAGAGTAAATCACAGACTCGTTCTCACACACACACACACACACACACACACACACACACACAGTCATGATCAACGTTGTGCATCAAGTCCTGCTCACATAATCCCTTACCCAAGAAAGGGTGCTACTAATATAGAATAAAATATATGTTGTGTGTGTGTGTGTGTGTGTATGTATATATATTAAATTGAGATATATGAGATATATGAGAGAAAGAGAAAGAAAAAGAAAGAGAGAAAAAAAAGAAAGAAAGATAGAGAGAGAATAACAGAGCGAGAGAGAGAGCGAGAGAGAGAGAGAGAGAGCGAGCGAGAGAGAGAGAGAGAGAGAGAGAGAGCGCGAGAGAGAGAGAGAGAGAGAGAGAGATAGAGCGAGAGAGAGAGAGAGAGAGAGAGACTGTTGTACGGAGTGAAACTGTTCTCCTGCAGCTAGCTAGAGCTGATTAGCTCCTGCTAACATAGTGAACATCTCTCATGACATGAGCTGTCGGCTAGTTCCAAATCTGACACTATTATTACTCTAAAATACAATTGTCCTCCATGTGAAGCCCAATGTGAAGCCTGCACGTTTCAGTGTTCTGGTTGTGACCGCATGTGACACAGCATATGGACAGTGTGACATCCGCAGGCCCCGTGTGCAGCTCCACTAAAGCCGCTAACTGAGCTGAGCTTCTGCATGGAGAAATCCCCTAATCTCCCCCCAGCACACCCGCTGTAACTGATTCAACACCGTTACAAACGCACACATACCTGTTGTGATATGCCTGATAAAGTTAATTACGGCTGGAAATGGTGTTTCTTTTGTAGAGCACGATGGACAGCAGCTCCGAGCCGGTAGTTAGCAGCGATTCTGCGGGGGCGGGTCACCACTCCTGCTGCGCACAATGCAAAGAGCAAGATGAACGTTTCCCCACCCGTATTCTGGTCATTACCGCCTCCTAAACTGCCATTGGCTATACTTATAACAAGGCCTACTATTGGACAGTATGGCGTATTACCGACCAATCGTACCACAGAAAAATCTGTTCCTATTCACCAATCCTGGGACAGAAGGTGGGGTTTGTCGTGGTAGACGTGGGAAAGGAAAAATGATGCTTAGCTTCCTACGTTTTAAAGGGCGCAGCAATTCGTGATTAGGGCAGGGACATGATCCAGTATCGCGATAAGTCAGTGCAGGTCTACGTGTGTGTGTCAATGCGTTTTTGGCGGAGTAGTTCTGACTTATCTCAAAACACTGACGTGTCAAAATAAATGTCTCTCTCTCTCTCTCTCTCTCTCTCTCTCTACACACACACACACACACACACACACACACATATACATATATATACACAATATATGTAGAAGAAGTGAATATGTGACAGAAGTGAGTACACCCCTCACATTTTTATAAATATTTATAATACTTATATTTTATTATACCTTTTTCATGTGGCAACACTGAAGAAATGACACTTTACAATATAAATAACAATATAAAGTAGTGAGTGTTCAGATTGTTAACAGTGTAAATTTGCTGTCCCCTTAAAATAACTCAACACACAGCCATTAATGCCTAAACAGCTGGTCACAAAAGTGAGTACACCCCTAAGTGAAAATGTGAGGCAGCGGGTCCATTTTTGGCTTTATAGGTAACCATCAGTGTTTTTAATCTAATGCGAATCTAAGCCAGTGGAGGGAGCACAGCAGCAGGGTGGTATGCGAGAACTTAAAAACAAGTAATGCAGCTGTATTTTGGATTATTTGCAGAAGACAAATTGCGTTCATAGGTAGACCTGCCAGCAATGAGTTGCTGTAGTTCAGTCTTGAGATGACAAGAGACTAAACAAGTACCTGAGGAGCCTATGTGGACAAAAATGGCCGAATCCTTCTAATTTTGTAGAAAAGGAACCGACATGAGCGTGTCACCTTGGCAATATGCTAGGAAAAGGACAGTGTCCATGTTTACCCCAAGGTTGCGAGCTGTGACTGAAGGGGAGATCAGATCATTATGCAGGGATATTGCAAGATCAAGACCTGGGGATGAATCACCTGGGATGATCAGCAGTTCAGTTTTTCTAAAACTGAGCTTCAACTGATGAGCAGTCATCCATGATGATATGTCTGCAAGACATGCTGAGATCCAAACATAAGCTGTGGTATCTGAGGGTGTGAAAAAGAAGATAAGTTGTGTATCATCAGCATAGCAGTGGTAAGAGAACCCGTGTAAGGAAATAACTTCACAAAGAGCACGAGCATACAGGGAGAAAAGAAGAGGACCAATGGTAGGATGGTAGGAAGCAAACCATTCTGTAAATCCCAAGACTCCTGATGGTGGACAAGAGAACTATGTGGTTGACCGTATCAAATGCTGCTGAAAGTTTGAGGTGGATAAGGATGGATTGCTGATCTAGCAGCATGTAGTTTCTCAGAGACATCCAAAAAGGTTGAATGTCTCTCTCGAATGTGCTGCTTTAAAGACAGACAAGTTGGGATCTTGGAGGTTGTTCTGTGAGAGATAGACAGACAGTTGATTATAGTTAAATTTTTGAAATAAGAGAGAAATGATACTGGCCTAGGGGGCACGGTGGCTTAGTGGTTAGCACGTTTGCCTCACACCTCCAGGGTTGGGGGTTCGATTCCCGCCTCCGCCTTGTGTGTGTGGCGTTTGCATGTTCTCCCCGTGCCTCGGGGGTTTCCTCCGGGTACTCCGGTTTCCTCCCCTGGTCCAAAGACATGCATGGTAGGTTGATTGGCATCTCTGGAAAATTGTCCGTAGTGTGTGATTGCGTGAGAGAACGAGAGTGTGTGTGTGCGCCCTGCGATGGGTTGGCACTCCGTCCAGGGTGTATCCTGCCTTGATGCCCGATGACGCCTGAGATAGGCACAGGCTCCCCGTGACCCGAGGTAGTTCGGATAAGCGGTAGAAAATGAATGAATGAATGATACTGGCCTGTTGTTACTGATGTCTGATGGATCCAGAGCAGGTTTCTTCAGGATGGGAATAACCCTTGCTCCCCTGAAGGTAGTTGGTACATGACCAGATGTTGTGGATCTATTGATGATAGTGGTAATGAAGGGCAGAAGGATCCAATGAATCCAATGAGCAGGTGGTAGGATTGCAAGACTGCATGAGTTATAAAATGGCTTCTGCTGCTACGGTTGAGAAATGCAACAACGAAGGAGTAGGGGAATCCTGACTGTGAGATGAGAAAAGTTGGGGCAGAAGTGAAGGTCCGGCAGATTTTCTCAATCTTCTCATGGTAAAAAGAAGCAAAGTCTTCTGCAGTCAGGGAGGATGAAGCAAGTGGAGGTGGGGGTTAAGTAGAGAAGTGATGATGTTGAGCTTACAAGGGTCTTGTGCCAAAGCTTCAAGCTTTCCCTTGTAGAAGGAAGTCTTAGCAAAAGTCACATCTGAGGAGAACTTGGTCAGGAGTGTACGGTAAGAGGCAAGATCTGCATCAAAGTTGTGATTTCTTCCATTTTCTCTCAGATGATCTTAGCTCTCTTCAATTGTTGCGCAAGTTTTCTTGGGTTTAGTGGACAGAGGGCAGTGAAAGTCCATGGCTGAGGAAAGAGAGGAGAGGAAAGTGTCTGTGCCTGAGTCCAAGGGTAGTGACGAAACGGACTCAGGATCAGAAAGATACATATATATATATGTGTATATATATATATATAAATATAAATATATATATATATATATATATATATATATATATATATATATATATATATATATATATACAGCATTGGCATTGGTGGCTCAAATAGTTAAAGCTCTGGGTTGTTGACTGGTAGGTTGGGGTTCAAGCACCAAACCACGAAGCTGCCACTGTTGGGCCCTTAAGCAAGACCCTTAACCCTCTCTTCTCAAGGCTCACTGTATCATAGCTGCCCCTGAGCTCTTCCCCTAGCTTCCTAAGCTGGAATATACAAAGAAAGAATTCCACTGTACTTTAGTTTGTGTGTGATAATAGTAAAGGCTTCTTCTGGTCTGATCCCACAGAAGAGCTACTGTAGCACAAATTGCTAGAACTATATAGAAATATGTCTTACAGTATATGAATTATCTGTTCTGCACTGTCTCCGCAGAAGTACCTCTACAGCTCTGCAATTAAACAGTACTGATCAGGCCACCTTAGTTATTGTTATTCTATTGTATATGTATAAGTTTCTTATTGTACTGCTTTTCTCTAAAGATGCATTGTTTTTAATGATTTCTAGCTTACACTACAGTTAAAGCTGTTAATTATACAGTTAGTTATAGCTGTACACTTAATACTGTTAACAATAACTAAAATAGACAAAACAGTATATATCACATTTAGTAAAGTGTATTTAATAGGAAAGCCATATATAGTCTCCAATTATATTAATTATTTACTGCTCAGCATGCTTTAAAGTATAAATAAACAGACCATTTTAATTGCCTTTGTAGCACCATAGAACAATATCAGAACAATATCTGGGCAAATTCATTAAACACATCTATAAAGACAACTAATTCAGTCACCATTTGTGATACTGATTTACTCAGCATTTGCTTGCGCAGATCATAGCATCCAGTCCACCTGTCTAGGTGCAGCAGGTCTCACTCTTCTGTCTCAATGGACACTAATCTGTCCTTTATCTCAGCTTCATGCCTTCTTTTTAGGCCCTTTAGGTAAAGACGGAGGCTGTCTGGATCCAACCTGGAATTTCGGGCCGTCTGTATTAATCTGGTGGCAAGACGAAACACTGCCCCTTGTCTCAGGGTGGTTGGATCACTATGATGCTTAGCCTATGAGAAACAGGTAAAGATGCACAGTTATTTGGTACTGTACTCTTTGCTCTTATCCATCAAGTTATATATAATCTCCACTTCAGTTTTGTCCTTAGCTTGATTGTTCATTTCATGTTCACAGCTGTCTATGCACTTGTCCTTTTATGGAGCTATTTTGGTTTCAATAAACACTGTGTCTGGAACATGATTTGCACTTAATTGGTGATCAACGTGCACACAGTAGAAGTAAATCAGCGTTTCTGAAATTTTTGTTTGGTTTGGCTTACACAAACATTTACATGCACAATAAAAGACTGATAAACGAGGTCCAATGTAAGCATACACCCAATGGCATTAAAATATCACCTTACCCATAACTTTAGGCTAACTTTTGATGATATAGACTTGGCCTCCTGGATGATGGACAGTGGAAGTGAGGTGTTCTCTGCTGCTCTTATACCTCAAACAGTAAGTATAAGTAAAATACTCAACAAGGGAATTAACTAACCACTCGGTTCAAACCTATTGCTATTTCATATTTAACATACCTTCTTTTTGATTCTAATTTATCATGTAGTCTTCAAATGTTATGACAGATAAAAAGCCCTACCCTTTGTTTGATTAAGATTACCGTAGTTGCTTTCCTCAGAGAAGCCTTGAGTCAGCAGGTAGGTGTAGACTACACTCTCTGAGCCGTTTTCTGTCCCACGCATGTGCTGGACCTGCATGTGCTGATTCTCTACATTGGGGTAAAGAGTCTCCAACTGACACAGCTCGAGGAAGTGGGTGGCAAAGAGAGTGAATGCCTGCAAAACTCAGAAAGAACACATTCTGGATGAAGCTGCTTGTTTATAATGCTTTTTATACTGTTCACAATATGAAAAGCAATGATATCACTAGCATATTAAGAATTATTAGTATTTTAACTCTTACAGATTATAGCCAGTTCCCTATACCTTCAGACCGATGAGGAACTCACAAACCGAGTGGCAAATTCCAATGCCCTCCTCAGCACTAGTGCCACGTCCCAGCTCATCAATAATAATGAGTGACCTGTTACTTGCATTGTGTATTATGTAGGACACCTGACAGCACAATGAAAATATAGTAAAGACAGAGTAAAATGTGATACAATATTGTGCATATGGTCGCTTTATATTGACCTCCTTCATCTCAACCATAAATGTTGAGGAGCTGGTCTCAAAATCGTCGTCTACTCCTATCCGAGTGAATATCTGATCAGCAACACGGAAGGAGGCAAATTCAGCAGGCACGAATGATCCTGAGGCAAAATTTATAAAAACAGAGAGGTCTACCAGTAGGTCTACAAATTTAAAGATTAGTTACATAAACTCTGAATAAAGTCTGAACAGCTTATTCTTGCTTATAAAGGAATACTGCAGTGTGTTTCATCTGTCCACAGAGAAGAGTGTTCCTTAGCAAACAGCTGTAATTGAAATCAATGGGCAGTTATTATATTTCAGCAAGGTTTATGTTCAGTGCCTGTTTTGTCCTTTGTCAGGACCAAGGAGGATCCGGAGCCTATCCCGTGAACACTAGACATAAGGTGGGAGAATTTATCCTAGATGAGATGCCATCTATGTGAGCACTGACACATTCACATGCTCATTCCCACCATGTGTGAGCAGCCAATCCATCTACCTGCATGTTTTTGATAGCAGGAGGAAACCAGAGAACCCTGAACGGTACGGTAGAAATCCATGTGAATGCAAGTGCTGTTAAGTGGGAATGGCTTATTCCAGAACTAGTTTACGTAAAATCCATTACAGCAAATAATATTTCTTCAGTTAATTGCTCTTTTTTTTAAATTCATCTTTTCAGAGATATAACTCCTTTTTTCAGAGGAAGGAATATGTGGTTATTGGTTACCAAGATGTTCTTGTTACTTTGACCAAAAAAACCATTCCACAAATTATACAAGATTTATCAGAATGACCAATAAGTTACCAGAATTAATTATTTTATGTATTGAGAGTCAGGCCACATAAGAGGCATTTTCTTTAAGATCCTTTTTGCTGGAATTTCTTTATGTTGCATGTTTTTATCATAAGATTTCAATAATTGCTCTCAGATCCCAAATGTAAACTTCAGGTAAACAAGTTTTCTGTTATGATCTCTGTGGAAGATATTGTGTCAACAATTTCTTTGCTGTGTTAATCATACATGTGTTACAGATACACTAAACTGTAAAAACAAATGATTTAACATCGGACACTATGTAAAAGTATAATCTAAATATCTTTATTATAAATTCTGTACATGAAATTATACTGACTGATCCAAAAGCTCTGTGTACCTATCTGAGCCATGATTTGGCAGAGGGCCACTTGTTTGAGATAAGTAGACTTGCCACTCATGTTTGGGCCTGTGATTATAACAAAGTTGTTTCCCTCAGAGATATGGCTGTTGTTGGGGATGGGCTGCTGGCCAGCAATGCGCTCCAGGATTGGATGGCGGCCTTGTTTTATTGCTAGTGTATCAGTGAATTCAGGCCGCACTGTGGCACAAACACATGAAATATATAATTGTGTTAAATAGAAACATGTCAGCAGCCTTAGGACATCAAACAATGGAGCATATTTAGAAATGTCTGTATCCAGAGCCTAATCTTACCGTAGTCTGAAATAGTGCAAACATTGGCAAGGGAGAGTAACATATCCAGCATGGACACAGCATCAGACAGCTTATACAAGCAGTGAATATGTTTATAGACCTCATTGAGTAACCTGCATATTACACTAAGGAGATGTAAAAAAAAAAAAAAAAAGAAAAAGAGTGAAACATTAAATTATCTCCATTTCCATAATGCAGCTGAGTATTACAGAAACAAAAACACTGATGTGGTTAACACAAAACTAAAAATTATACAATTAATCATATATGTATAAAGCCACTGAAAAGCAGTTACACGTTTTTTTAAAGGTATCTGAAGTGTACTAATTAAACAGCTGAACTGAAACCTGTATTATTAATGTAACGTCTAACACAAAGTATACATGGTGAATGCTCACATATAAGACATGTGAAATATCTCCTTCAAGGCTTCATCACATCGATCATTCATCTTCATCAGGTCTAATGTAGTGAAGCTGTAGTTGTTTTTTTGTCTAGTTACCTGCAGTGAGTTAAATCCTATCACACACTTTCATGTCTTCATGTTCACGTGTTTCATCTAATGGCCATTGCATAAGCTTGAAAATGTTAATAAGTAACACAAAAATCATTGGTGAAATAAAAAGGTGTATGTAATTTATTAACCATACACCATACAGAGCATTGATGTGTTTAGGTGATTCGGCCTCACTTTGATGAACTCTCCTGGAAGCTGTCCATCGGGCAAGCCAAATCCCTCCAGCCTCATCTGGATGAAGAAACCTCGGGTTGTGTTAAAACTAGTACGAAGTGGAAGACCATATTTCTGTCCTAGCTGCTCTACTAATCCTGTACCAGTGAAGTACAATACGAATACTACTAACAAATCTTGTGTCCTTAACATATAACTTTCATTTTTGATATTAAACATGAGCCACTCACCTGCTATATCATCCACTACCTCAGTGTAGGCGCGGCGTGCAATATCTAGCAATTCATTGACGTTAGGCCGCACAGCATAGCACTTCTGTGTGCGCATATTCAGACTTCCCTTCATATAGCTGGTATCATTGTTTATCACTGTTTTGATTTGATCCAAGATGCTGTTAAACCTACCAACACAATTGAAAAGCTACAAGAAATGTTCATTTTGCTGCATGTTAAAAACAGAACATTACTCTTGAGTGTTAAACTTGTAGTATCTGTATAGACACAGGGTTTTTCTTCAAGGCAGGTATATTAACATACTTCCAAAAGATACAGGTAATATAGTTACAGACTCTAGACATGCATAGCAGTACACAAACACTACAGTTCTTATTAAGTATTTATTACCTGCTATCATCTAGTGAAGTGTAATAAGCTTTCAGTAAGGCTGTCTTTGCATCCTTCAACACAATCTGTCAAAAAGTGAAAAATGTTTACATTATATATATATATCCAAAGGTTTTGCAGAATATATATATATATATATATATATATATATATATATATATATATATATATATATATATATATATTCTGCAAAACCTTTGGATGTGACCTGTTCTGACCTTGACTGGTTCAATCAGCTCTAGTGTGTGTTTCAGCTGAATGACATGCATTATCTTCGCTTCAGCCACTTCAACCTAGATCATCAGAACAGGAAAAAGGAAAAGAAGAAATGTTGTCTACTAACTTGCTTGTTTCTTTTAACAAATGCCACATCTATTTTATTAAATAATTCTAAGATTTAAGCCAATATGGCCTAGAAACCATCAGCAATAATTGGGACTATTAATCATGGTCCACCACCCAAATAACACCATATGGTGATCCTGTTTATTGTATAGGCAGGCAGAGTGGGGCTGTTGTGCATAACAACAGATGGGCTACATTGTGTAATTGTATACCTGCAACATGAGCATCCTATATGGTATATGGCCAATAAGTGTGGCTAATAAACTGGCAACAGAATGGTGAAAGCAGAAAATGTTTAGCAATTTCTCAACAGTATAAAAGCTAGAAGTGAAAAAAATCAACTCTTTGTAGAGTTTTACATTTTTATAAAAACATGAACAGATTCAACCTAAACAAGCAATATACATACATGTAAATACACTTTTTTTTAAAAAACACACTTTACCGTCTCTTGCTTGGGAAGCTGCACAAGAGCAGAAAGCAGTTGATCTATATCCAAGAATTGTGTAATTGCTGTACATAAAACAGCAACACTCATTAAACTCAGTTAACTAGGCATCATCAAAGAAACATTAGACAGAAAAAGATGATCTGCAGTGTAATCTACGTGAAAAATGAAAGCAACATACCACCCTTGAGACCAAAGAAGAGTTCCTCACTCTGTAGCAGTTCCTAAAAACAAAACAATGGATTGAATTCATTTTTACAAATAACTAATTCATGTTGTCTAACCACTTGGTGTGGTTATTCTACCTGTATGGTGTCCAGTCTTGTGTTAATGGTGTCAACATCTAACAGAGGTTCCAGAATGTTTGAGCGAAGCCTCCTCTCACCACCAGGTGTTTTGGTGTAGTTTAAAACCTCAAGCAGAGTGTGTTCACTCCTGATGTTAAAACATATGAACACGAAGGTACTAATACTATAACTAATGTGTTTTAGGTTTTATAATATTCTGAAATAAGAACTTGCAATGAGATGAAGAATATGAGAATAAAAAAAAGGGAAAAACTGAGTAGTCTTTGAAGAATGGTTTGAACTCTCATTTCTTACCTGTGGCCCCTGTTGTTAATCACAAGCTCCAAGTTCCTGGCTGAGACTGCATCAATCATGGCAGTCTGCTCACTGCCGGTGAAGCTCACTTTTAGAGATTTGGGAGCATACACAGAGTTCTGAATGAACTCATAGTACTTAAGGAGAGCTGCTACAGCCGCCAGACAATAATACCTGCAGAAAGGTGACGTAATATCAACTCAAATCTACATCCACACCACTCATGTGCATTACTGACTACTGACTAATATCAAAGCTAAAGTCAACCATGAAACTAATTTATCAATCAATATATTGACACAGAAATAAAGAATTTCTGATGTGCAACTTTGTAGAAGTAATAAATAGGTCAGACATCGGACACTCAAGAATACAATGCAAGTGCAACACTATATATATATATCTTAGATGCTGGCATGCTAACAGCATTCGCTTTTCTGGAAACTTATCTGTTTCTGTGCAGATGAGGAGAGAAGAGAGCTGGACAGATTAAAGCTCTGCTGCATCACTTCATTTTAGTTAGAGATGACGTGCAAGCATATTTCTTCCATTAACCAAAGTAAAAACAGACTAATATGTTAATGAAAGAAGTTCCATTATTTAATAATTCTTGGTTGCCACTGAAGATTGCATTAATTATAAAGAATAATATGAAAGTTGTTTGTTTGTGGTGGATTTTTCCTGTAACACTTGTAACATTATTGAGTAAAAAACCTTTGTACATAGAACAAACCATCTAGTCTAAATCAGCACTGAGTAACTAAAGAAAGTGCATACTTGGTTTGTACATCCATAAGAACAGTGTTGAACTCGGCTGCACAGAGCTGCTGAATGTACTCCAGTCCTTTCCTCTCATTAAAGTACTTCCTTTGAATGGCAGTGAAAGCTACAGACTGTAAGTAGAATAGTAGATTAGAATAACTCATGAAACTAAAAACTACACAAAATACATCATGTATATCCACATTTGTTTTATTTTATTTAAAATAAACATTAGTAGTGATGCTCCGATTGATCGGCTACCGATCATGATCGGCCGATGTTGGCTAAAAATAGCTTGATCGGCGAACCCCAAAAGCGCCGATCAAAAAAGCCGATCACGTGACGTAAATTACTCACGCGACTTTTTCACACGTGCATGCAAGGCGCACAGGTAAACAACAGCAGAGCGGAGCTTACAAGTGGCAACGAGTTCTCCCGTCTGGACGTTTTTCAAAGTGTCCGATAAAGACGTAAAGTTAGCCGTTTGCAATGTATGTCGTGATGAAATCCCTCGAGGTGGAAGCAAGCAACGGCATTTTAATACCACTAACATGATTAGGCATCTTAGAACACGCCATACAACTGAATATGCCGAGTATGAGAAACTAAACCAGCCGAAGCCAACAACATCCCCATCCCTCAACCAGCCGACTGTGAGTGATGCATTTAAACTAGTAGTGATGTGAGTGTGAGTGATGACTTTTATGATTGAGACCTGAAGGATTTTGTACTCTGTGTTAGTAGGCCAAGGTCCAGCATGTTTTGGTTTGAAACATTTTGTGGCCAATTGTTTAATTTTAATATATTAAAAATTTTATTTACATTTTATTTACATTTTACAAGTAGCCTTGGCCTATGTAACCTCATACCATCCCAAGTTCATCTGGTTGGTAACTATCTGCTTGGCCTCCTTGTTTCTCTGCCTTGTTATTTAGAAAGGATGGCATTGGCTTACAGTAGCTTTCATTATTTTATTTTTTGGATCTGATGTATTTGGTTCACAACTACATCAGACGTTCATAATACTGTAATAACAGAAAAAAAACACTTGCCATAGTTTTGTCCTTTGTGGCAGTAGCCAGTTTTGGTGTAACAAGTTTTACATTTTGCTGCCAATTATAAAATGTAATCAGTGTATTAAGAGGCTACATCCCATTAAGCTGATCTGATGTGTGTTGGTCTGCCTGACCCCTCTTTGTTTGGAATAATTTTAAGTTACTCTGCCTTATTTGGGAAAGATGGCTTACAGTAGCCTTAAGTTCTCATTTTCTAAAATAAACACTTGGTGGTTCTTCAAGATCTTGACTGTAGCCTATTTCTACAGTTTTTTATTCTCAATACAGTTAATTTAGAGTTAATTTCATTTCTAAAAATTGTGCAAACTCTGCTAGAATATAGATAAAAGATTCCCATTCCCCTGCCATTCTGTGATCGGCAGTGATCGGCAATCGGCAGATCATGATCTTGGTGATCGGTAATCG
Organism: Tachysurus vachellii; assembly: GCF_030014155.1. Taxonomy (NCBI): domain Eukaryota; kingdom Metazoa; phylum Chordata; class Actinopteri; order Siluriformes; family Bagridae; genus Tachysurus; species Tachysurus vachellii. The sequence goes on from NC_083469.1 coordinate 15,828,960, forward strand.
GTGATCGGCCCCAAAAGTGCTGATCGGAGCATCTCTAAACATTAGTTTTTATACTGAATGTTCAGTTTGTGGACGTTCATTTAAAATTTACAAATGCAATACTGACTCCTAACATAACAGATGTCTATGTGACACGTTTATTACAAACGTTTACCGAAAAGTTCTCCGTGATGAGGTTGTAGAGCTTGGTTCCTTGTCCTTTCTCGCTTGCAGTGTCTGGCATCAGAATCTCAAGAGGCACTAAGATATGCAGTTTGGTAATTACCTGCAATGAGTTTGGACATATAAATCCACAGCTTCACAAAAGCACTAGATCTTCTTACTCAAAGGCTCAGTGTCTATATAAAGCCAAATGATAAACCTGCTTATCCTTGTTAAGTTTAACTGAACTTTAAATCAATCAGATAATTAATTGGCTAATTTATTTAGTAAAGAAATGATCCTTACAGAATTTATTAACTACTAATGATCTCCTAGATCAGGGTTTTTTCACACTTTTTGGGCAAATGAAGGTACAATTTTCTACAACCCCAAGATGTGTAACAGAAGTGACTAAAAACAAAGGAATATTTAATCTAACGACTAACCAGTCTAACAAGGTGATGTAATACAGCATATATTTGACGCATTTGTGTGTGTGTGTGTGTGTGTGTGTGTGTGTGCAGAAGTAGCAGTAATGTGATGAGTATTATTATTCACACACTTGCTCAACACCTGGGAATATTTAAAAGCAGCATATCAGAGCCATATCACTGTCTGTCAGGATTCCAAGTCAAAATGTAAAATGTTTAGTGATTTTATGCACAGCAATGTTAAACACAATGACAAGCTCTGTCTCACTTAAAGCATTCCCCCTCCACTTTGACTGAACAAATCAAAATACAATACTATAAACAACACTCACTCACTCACTCATTTTCTACCGCTTATCCGAACTACCTCGGGTCACGGGGAGCCTGTGCCTATCTCAGGCATCATCGGGAATCAAGGCAGGATACACCCTGGACGGAGTGCCAACCCATCGCAGGGCACACACACTCTCATTCACTCACACACTCCGGACAATTTTCCAGAGATGCCAATCACCTACCATGCATGTCTTTGGACCAGGGGAGGAAACCGGAGTACCCGGAGGAAACCCCCGAGGCACGGGGAGAACATGCAAACTCCACACACACAAGGCGGAGGCGGGAATCAAACCCCCAACCCTGGAGGTGTGAGGCGAACGTGCTAACCACTAAGCCACCTTGCCCCCTCTATAAACAACAGTATTTGCTAATCTAGAATATCCAAAAAGCTTGTATGCAAAACAGAACTTTCGGTTTTTACAATTCAAACTGCTAAACAGGAAATCCAGTCAGTGTTAGTACTCAATAAAGGTCTAGGGTAGTACAGGAGTATGTCATTTGAAACACACAGATTGTTTAGCGGTGGTAGATGGAATGGGGTCTATTTTTTGTGACCAAACTACACTAGTACAGCAGGTCATGGAACTGAAAATATACTCCCAGTCCCATTTAACAATTTTAGTGCAGAAAATCTGTCTCCAGTTTTCTAATATAAATTTGTGAATTAAATGAATGACGCAGAAGAGGATATTGTGTGTTTATTGCCTGCTGTAAATCAAAGCCAGTTTAAGAAACCCTAAACTTGAATTTCAGCAAAATATATCACCTAAATATATTATGAAACCTTTAGTTGTCATCTGTGAAAAATAAGGACAGAAAACAGCCTTCATTTAAGATTCACCTTGGCATAAGTCCCAGTATCTGCAAACTGTGAGAGTACCAACTCAGGAGACCTGGTGTTGATGCTGGCCATGCCGATCTCTCCCCTGGCTAAACCCCGGCCCTCCACCACAGCCACGATTACAGATGCAGCATGACACACAGATGCAGATGAGGAAGATGTCACTAGAATTAGAGAACACAGTATGTCAAAAATGATGTACTCTTCTCAAATCTCCCAGCTTTCATTACCTTTTCTTGTTTGTGTTTGTTGGGAGCAAGATGATCCTGATCTACCATGGCTGGACAAACCACAGTCAGTCCCACAATCACTCAATTTAGAGTACATAAAAAAAAAAAGAGCTGTGCAGTCTTTTTTATACTATGCCAGTGCCACTGGGATTCATTTTACACACTAACAAAAAAGACCTTGATTTTTTTTTTTAAGCTTACATAGTAGCATAATAACATTTAGTGGATTTTCATCCACTGAGAAACTACTCCGAAAATCAGACAAATCGGATTCTTTTGCAAGATGATGACATGCATCTTTTTTCTATACATGAAATTTTTCTACTCATTTGTTTAGTTCAATAAGCACTTTATCCTGTTTATGGTTGCCATGTATTTTATTGCGGGAACACTGGGAATACATACTGGATGGGATGACACATTCACATACTCCTTTGCACCTAGGGGCAAGTAATCAATCCCCCTACTGTCATGTTTTGGGAGGAGACCTGCACAGACACAGGAGAACATGCACAACTCTGAACAGACCGTAACTAGAGCTGAAGACAGAGAGACCCTGGAGCTGTGACGATCACCCGCTGTGCCAGTGTTCTGCCTTCAACTGTAGGTGCACCGTAATCATACGGTTCAAACTGTCATATGTAGGATAAAGCCTCCTGAGCTCAGTTCTCACAAAATTTGGAACCTTTTAACAAGACGTGTGGCACATTTTCTGTTATAAATTTTGTTTCTTTTTATCAATATTTGTTGTTCACTCACTGTTGAGCTCCCTCTGTGGAGCTGGACCCAGCAGGGTGCGTCTGGCTGAGCCTGGTGTTCTTCTGAGTTGAGGAGTGCTTGAGCTTCTGCACAGCGAACTGTAGACCTCTCTGCCAGTCCATGAACAGCTGGACGTGTTCACACCTGAACACAAGGTTAAACATGGAAGAAAGTAAAAGCATATGATATGTTAAATATGAATTGTGTATTCTATGGCACATGGGTGGCACTGAGTAGCGGCTCACCTCCTCGAAACGAGTCTCGTCAGTCCAACAATTCTGACCTTAAACCTAATCTCTGATAGTTTAGTTTTTATCCATAACATGCAGACTTAATCAGGGCTCTCAAGTGTCACACATTGAGAGTGACAGTCACTCATTTGGGTCTTTTGTCACGCTCTCCAGCCACATATCGTATTTCTCATGCAGAAAAACTTACTATTTATCATATATTTAATATGCCGCAGTGCCCAAAATGTACCTGCACAAAGTAAGTCATGATCTCTTGTTGTAATGTGACAACAAATTCACAACTTGTTTGACACAAACACTGACAAATTTGACTGAATTTTTGACTGACCAAATTTGAGAGAATGTTTCTCAGGTAATCAGCATCAGTTTTTCATGAGTGTCTGCAACTTAGCCAACAGTTTTACAGCCTGTTCACTGACAACAGCTACTCAGAACAAGTAGTATAGGCCTGTGCTTCTCAAACTGGGGGCCCTGAGATCAGAGCCGATCCTGACCTCCCTGGGGCCCTAAGCAAAATTCTGCTAAGGGGCCCTCCTACCTGACCCGTGAGCCATGTAAACCATTTGCCACACATTCACACTTGACACCTCACTGCTCCCACTACAAACCTCCCTCCTTTTTAAAAAACTTTGCTCCATCTCTCGGTCAAAGAGTAAAACAATACAGAATTGAATGAGGTATAAACAAATCTTTATTGAATGGAGTATTTTATAATATATACTCGGTATTTGACCATTTTGGAATCTGTAATCTTGCTGTAAGTCTTCGTGTCAGTTCTTTTCGTGTCTGGCAGCACTGCACAGCTAATTTAGCTAGTCGGATAGAGACTAGAGACAGAATCACATCAACTTAACTTTACTGTTATTTGCTCTTGCTGACATCAAACTTGAAGAGAACACAAGTTTACCTGATTGCTGTTCTCGCATTTCACTCTCATTTTGTTTCTTTTTTCTCTTTTCATGGCCAGATGTATAGCTCCGCTTCATATTGTCATCTACACAGTAAACATTTAATGTCACTCTTGCCTGTCTCCAAAACTTGAGAGCCCTGCTTAATGAATCATAATATAACTCGTATTGAACCATCATTGTAGCATTGAACGTGTTTTGTCCAAATGTTTTTTTTAAGAAAAACAGATAAAGTATGAAGCCAAAATTGAGCTAATATATAATTAATTTTTAATCAAGGAACAAATTAGATTTTCTAACTTGATCTTTGTCCTATAGAATAATCTACACCTTACAGGGTACATTGTTCTCTTGCCCTTTGTTCAAGTGACACAATCCGTATCTTGCTAAAATATATATATATGTATATATGTATATATATATATGTATATATACATATATACATATATATATATTACTTTTAATGCTAAAACCCAGTAAATACACAATGTGTCCCTGATATCAGCGTTGGTTCCCTGATGGGTCTTTTTTTGGGAACCATTTCATAACCTTCATGGAACTTTCCACAGTATTTTGAAATCTTTTTTTTTTTTACTTTAAAACGCAGTTTTTTCATAAAATGTTGTGATAACTGATAAGAAAAGTTTCCAAAAGTTTGCTTTACGTACTTTTTCTCTTTCTTAATGGCCATCTAACGGTTTTATTTACATTCTGCTAGTTTAACACGGTGAGGCGGCGCTAACTAAGCTAAGCTAAGCTAATTTTGTTTACAACAGACGGTTAGAAACCTGCTGTTGCTGGAGTTTTGCTTATGGTTTTTGTTTGGACATCAGCTAAAGTGGAGGTGGATGCAGGACGAGAGCAGGAGCTGGCGCTGTGTGGGGTGTGTGAGCCGGACAGAGTAGACGCGGATGGCGCTCCATCCTCCTGCCGCCTGCACGAAGCCTCACTCAGGCTGGATGTCCTGCTTGCGCCGGCGTCTGAACTGTATCCGGCTGTTACTTCTTCAGTGCTGCTACGGAGCATTTATACTTCGTCTGACTGACTCGCTCGATGGAAAACGTCTAAAATGAGTGTAATTTAATGAGTAACGTTATCAGTTAGGAGCGACTGAAAAGCAAAAGGCTCCATTTAAAGCAGATCGTGAGGCGTTTGGTTCAGCGCCACATCTGGGCGCCACCTGGTGGCCACCTTTCACACATTACACCTGCAAATGAATTGATCTGTCACTCAGATGAACTTCACACAATCTGCCATTCGTACATATTTATGTCTTCACATATATGAAAAACATGCAATGAATGTGACTTAATGTCTGGATCAATATAAATAAGAATTATTACATTCATTCATTCATTCATCTTCTACCGCTTATCCGAACTACCTCGGGTCACGGGGAGCCTGTGCCTATCTCAGGCGTCATCGGGCATCAAGGCAGGATACACCCTGGACGGAGTGCCAATCCATCACAGGGCACACACACACTCTCATTCACTCACACAATCACACACTACGGACAATTTTCCAGAGATGCCAATCAACCTACCATGCATGTCTTTGGACCGGGGGAGGAAACCGGAGTACCCGGAGGAAACCCCCGAGGCACGGGGAGAACATGCAAACTCCACACACACAAGGCGGAGGCGGGAATCAAACCCCGACCCTGGAGGTGTGAGGCGAACGTGCTAACCACTAAGCCACCGTGCCCCCCTAGAATTATTACATGACCAATCAAATTATTATAAACTCATAACTATTTAGGTAAACATACAGGTTTAGACTATTTAAACATACAGTACAGTGTGACATTATTATACACAAATCGTGTAAGCTGGGAGATATAGATACACTTCATACAATCACCTTCGAGCGCATGCGTAGTATCGGCTCTTAAGCCTTAGCGTTCTCGAGCTCAGTTGTTTTTAGATCTGAGAAATGATCCTATTATTTTGGCAAGAGTATTTAGGTAGCCCTGATATATGAGCTTATTAATACAGCTACTAGAGCTAACATTCTAGACACATACAATGAAATAATCTGCTGGACATTAAACAGTTTATTATAGAGAACACATGCTTTCGTGTAAACCGCACAAATTAATTTTACATATATGTACAAACAAAGGGATGTCGGAAGCCATTTTCTCTCGGCCGTATATAGCAAATCGGTTTCAGGTATCAGTTTCCCAAATATCATACCCAAAAATGCAAATCCAGAGAGCATTTATATAATGCACAACTACACAATCTATACACACATATTCACATTTGATATGTATAAGGATGGCCATGTAATATATGTTTCATTGCTACAGATGCCACGGAATGTCACAAAAGCAAACACATATTAAGCAGCTAACCAAAAACACCAAATATTTTGGAGATGAATATAAGCTTACTGCATTTACCAAATTAAAACATGGAAACGTCAAGAGCTTTTTCTTACAGCAGGTTGAAAATGGACAGATTTCAAGCAACCTTTCTTATTACAAATATTTAACAATTTATCAAGTAGTCTTACAGCAGAAAGTATATGTGGAAATTACTCATCAAATGACCAATCAGGATATAATTAATAAAAAACAAACAAACATTCCTTTCCTTTTATATTTTCCCTTAAAATCCTTCCTTCCTTGCTATGGCATTTCTAATGGCTTTTAACAAATGTTCTTACCGTGTTCAGGCAAAAAACTGAAGTGAAAAACTATTGTACTTTATTCCTTTTTAATGTCAGGTTTAAAGAAATCTAACTAATTAACATTTCATTATAATCTTATGAAGGCACTACAAGTCTTTTGAGCAATATTCTGACTGTTCTGAGCTCACATCATGCTCCTCAACCGATGTTTATGCACAAAACATGATGTTGGATCACTTTGAGTCAATCTCTAGTTGCATTAATCATGGGTGAGTGTGTTACTTTTATGCAGCACATTATAGGCTAAGTACCTGCTAAAACCAGGTACTGTCTCGTGTTCTCTTCTACTCAACATTAATTCATATAGATCTTGCCAAATGTGACTGAACCAATGATGAATGTGGATGTGGACAGACATAAAGCTACATGAATTCCAGACAAAGGTTGCATTATAACATCACATCTGTGTCAAATTCAGTAACATATAAACGTAGGCCAAGTCGGAACTGAAACCACAGCATGGGCATAGCCTCGGTGGGGCAAGACATGCCAGTTTACAGACTGACACAAAACTGACAAGTTTTCAGATTCATCAAGTTAATCTACTTCAGTAAACCAACAATGCATGTCTCCAGGGCTGCAGCCTTTGAGTCATTAAATATAAGGGACCAGGGCTGCTGAAAAAAAAAGGTAAATCCAGTTATCCATTAACAGCTGATCTGAAGCTAGGGTTTTACTGCCATGGTCTCTGTCTACCAGTAAGACGTTACCATGGTCTTAAATAAAACAGTAAGCAGCAAAACGTGGACACAAGTTACAAACAGGCCAGTCAGCCGAGCTGAGTCTATCAAAAAAGACTGCGACGTGTTGCTTTAGTTATAACACCATGTTTGGCAACACCGTCAGCCTCAGACAGAAAGAACACAAGATCGATTACTCTTCTCCCAGACGCCATTTCTGTGATTCCTCCTGGCGAGCATCTGGGTGAATCTGGTTCCTCATGCCTCCTAGTACATTGGAGGTGGCTTCTGTAGCAACAATTAAAGGTTTAACAACAGCAGGAGGCAGCTGGCGTAAGACTCCACCCACTGCACCGGTCATTCCCCTCTGCTCATGCTCACGGGTGGCTGTGTCGTAAATCGTTAAAGCCGTGTCTGTGATGCCCTACAGGAGTACACAAAGCACTGTTTGATTCAAGTACATTTAAACCTTGGAATAAATATTTTTGTCCAGGATCAGTTAAAGATCTGTAAAGGACAGGGCAGCTACAAACCTCTTTCACTACACTGTATGCCTTGGCTACACCTTCTCGGAGGTCCACAGGCTGATGCGCCAATCGAAAATGTGAGTATCGTTTGACCTTTTTGCATTCTCTCTCATCTATCACTGGAGCCACCATGTCATACGCAGTTTCTGCAGCTGCCTAAACCGAACAAAGAAAATTTCATGGTCAAAATTTTGCCACTTTTTCTTTTTGACTACCAAAAGAAAACAAGTGTGAGAAGTCTGTAATGCTGAGAAAGTCACTTTACCTGGATAGTTCGCACCATGCGATTGGTAAGCTCCAGGGCTGCCATTGCAGTGGAGGTCCCGAATGAGGCAGTACCTCGCTGAAATCCTCGCACTATCCGTCCATCCTTCCGATATTGCTCTATAGGCAGCCACACTAGATCCCTAATGCCCTGGACTACACATCAGTCAGAAAGAAAATTACTGACTGGCACTGTGGGTTTAAAGTTTAAATTCAGAAGAAAGAGGTTTCATAATAGCAAAGACCCATATTTCCTACAATTAGATCTACTCCTGCTATATATCGCTAATCTTTATGATGAAAACTGATTTTATATCATATTTATTACCCTTTTATAATTATTACATTTTACAAAATGAGCTATTATATGTGTGACACAGAAAATGATGCACTCACCAAGCTGCACCAAGGAGTGTATGGGTCCCACCCCACCAAGCAGTCCAGGCAACTGGTTCTTTTTAATATCACTGAGCCACTCATTAATGGCATAAGAAAAGAGCTTATCTACACCCAAAAGTCTGCAGAGAAAGTAAGTAGGTCTCATTCAGACGGTCTTATCAAATAGTATTTTTAATGAACATTACCCTGGATTCTATATTATGTGTACAGTAAAACAAAAAGGTTTACCCTTGTCTGTAGCAGAGTCTCCGCAGTTTGAGCTCAGAGCAGTTCAGCTGCGTTAGTCCAATTACTATGCCAGCAAAAGTACCCTGAAATATAAAATTGCAATGCTTCATTAACATATATTCCTTAGAGCTAGACAGAGATGACAAATATATATAAAAAAAATAAAATAAAATAAAAAATAAAAAATATGTGGCTCTGTTATGCTATTGTGGCACGTTTTCAATCCGCTTGTCCCCTTAGAGGGAAAAATCTCTGCAAATCAATACAAAGCTATTCCAGCTAATCATTTTTCCTATGATGAAACATTCTTATCCTGAAGGTAGTGGTATCACTGAACACATTGATGATCATGCAAATGATGCAGATCTTTACTAAGGCATTTGCAGTCACTAGATTGTAACCTATTTACACCTATGGGATTGTCAAATGACCATTTGAAGGTATATAGTTTGGAAGAATGAAAAAGTGCACTGAAACTGTTCTGGTGACTTGTCATGGCAAAAGATACCTACTAAGACATTTTAGTTTTTTTTTCTTTTAATGTCAATCATCTATAAATACCATGTCTTAAAATAGCCTACAACACATGTAAAATCAAGCCAGATAAACTCTCAGCTAAAGGAATTTTATAATAAAGTGGTATAAGTGGTTGACATAGAAAGCACACCTGCTCCATGGCCATGTGTTTCCCATGATAATCCAGTCGGATTGGAACCTCAGAAGTGAACCTGAACTCTCTGAAATAGAAAAGCATGAATTAAAATTTGGATTATCACCAAGCTCTATGTATTAGACTGATACATTTATACTAGACACACACCTAAAGAAAATAGGCTGGTCAGTATAAGATGTGGCAGATGGCTCAAGGCCGTTTTGACTGGCGGAGGTTTGGGTGGGCACAGATATGATTGGTGCAGTGCCGTGACCTGCTGCTCCACTGGATTTAGCAAATGTGCATGCTACCTCTGGACCAGAGGGCTTTTTCATGGAAACACACAATACTACAGAAAGAATAAAAAATATCATATGAAGAACATCACTATAGTTTGTCTATACACAAAACATAGTGTTTAATTAATAGTGTTTAACAATAATTACACAGAGATAAATAAATTCCCATTATTCGTATTGAGGCTTACCTTCCTGTTCTGGTGGGGAGAACATCTCGACCTCTGTAGCCAGACACGTGAAGAAATCCTTCAGAAAGAACAAAGCATCCTGCAGAAAAAACATATACCAGCAATCCCCATCTGCTGTTAGCTCACAAAACAAACACGGTTTAGAAGTTCAGTGTAACAGGTAAAAGTAATGGGTTTCAGATCCTGTAAGAACTCATAATGATGAATGTCAGTGGGTAAAAAAAGGTTTTTGTGAGTTTGCACCTGGTCAATGTTGAGACGAAGTGGCATCAGAGAAACACGAAGGCAGCACTCTTGTGGAGCCTGACCTGCCTCTGGACGCATGTGCAATACTCTGACTGTTAGCTGCAACACAACAACAACATGCTCATGAAAACTGTGTCTGACAAATGCAAATGTTAATCTATTGCATGCACACAATGTTTAGAAATACAGGTAATAAATAAAGACTAAGCTGGAATTTGTGTATATGTGAGAAATTCTCGCAAAATGGTAATAAAATAAAAATGGTGCAGTTCAAATCTCTTGCTTGACTCCTTCATAATACTGCCATAAAGGTCACAGGAAAAAAAGCAATACATATCTGTTTAGTTGCTTTATGAACAGTCTGCACTCGAGGGTGTACGGAATTGAACAAGTGACCGATATACTTTATGATCTCATCCCTCTGGCAGGAGGTTTAAAAGTGCAAATGTAACCAAATTAAGATTAAGAAGTTGAAGCTTCTAAGAAATTTTTCAATAAAAAGTCTCAAGTAAAATGGTCTAGGGAACTGCAATGGGCTACAGCAATAAAGGCACAGGATCCTGCCGCTGGACCACCAGGAGTTTAAAATACTGTTGTACATGTATGTATTGTCTTTATAATTGTATGTTGAGGCCAAGCAAAAAATATATATCTTAATCTCTAAATGTTAATCACCATGTTGGAGTGAGCTTTCCTGGGCATCTCTTTGCTGGAGTACAGATAAAGAAACTTGTTCATCATGGAGGAGGCCAGTCTGTCTCGAATCTCCAGGTCTTGCACTGAGAATATCTGCCTGGACACAGGCTGTTCAGACAGTGTGCTTGTCTCAGGGCCCATCAGAGGGTAGACTTCATGTTGGAACCGTACCTGAGACACATACAAAAGTACTTATCATATCGGAATTCGTTACTTATCGGAATTCGTGATTAGAAGTGACCTGTCATAGCATTTTTAAATTAAGACCAACTCACCTTGCTGAGTTGGATCTCCATCAACACATCTGGATTCCTGGCCCAACCCCCCCCAGAGCGGGAGCCACTGCGAGCCTGTCTTACTGGTGTTTGGGAGGGAGAACTATGAGGAGTACACCTAAACATACACAGACATACCACATAATCCTTTTTGAGCTACCTTTACAAATTTATCATTTCAAGTGTTTTTGTGTCCACAACATACTAATAACACAAGTTACACTCTGACTTTATTGGAGAACACAACTTCATAATGCCATGATAGAAGGTGCAAGACCCACACCCTTACCCTTTACTGCGGGCCGGAGAAGATGAGAGGGATCCGCTGCCAAAGTCCTTTCCTCCGTAAAGGTGCCAGATCACAGAAATCTCCTTAACCAGGTACCTGACTTCAGGCACAGGGAAGTTCATTGGGCCCCTGCTGGATGTGCTTCCCTGTAGAGGCTCATTAAAATGGTTGTCCAACACCACAATGGGCTCGGTTGTCAGCTTCTTTACCACTGGCTCTTCATCCCTTCCCTGATATACAATGTAAATCACATAGACTCAAATATACTGTAAATTCATACTGTAATCGACTTGACCATTAGCTCCATCACAACCTGTCATCAAGAATCCAAACAGGCAAAAGCTTTCTGAGTGGGAAGGATTGGCAATAATGTTTGGTAGATGCACCATGATTGGGAAGAACTAAGTATTAGGTGAGAAATAGCAAAGGACCCAGTTCTGTTCACCAACTACCCAAGTATATAATCCACTGGAAAAAACTGTATTCATCAAAGCAAACATTTACTTTGTTGTTTATGTGTTAGACAGCAGATTTTCTCACCAATGCACGAGAGCCTGGTGTGTCCAAGATGCAGAAGTCATCAGAGTCATGGTGTGTGCTAGGGCAAGGTGGTGAGATAAGGGGTGAATGCAGTATGGGGTAGGCTTGACAAGCATCCTGTCCCACACTGCCACTCTCATCAGGAAAGAGGAAGAGATCAGAAAGTGGTGGGTCTTGATCACTTGTCTGATCCACATGTACACCTACAGAGTGGAGAACCTAATGGTCTTATGTTGTATAGATGGAGACATTGATGAAACTCAACAAACTCTAGGTAATGTTACATAGTGATGGAAATCAGTGGGAGCTCCTGACCATTGGGCTGTAAGGTGTGACTCTGCAGCGAGTCGGTTTCCTCCATGGCATCACTCATCAGATCTTGCAGCATCTGCTGCTCAGCATCTGGAAGCAGGGGACCATGGGACTGGGGCTTGCTCAGTGACTCCATCTGCAGACAGAAAAAAGCAACCGAATCCCACAACTGCTTATTTTTACACAATGCCACTCTGCTCTATATTTATAGGTTAGACTGTTAATTTCCTGCTGCCAAGGTAAGCAAAGTTAAACAAAGCTAAACAGCGAAAATGTCCCACATTATTAAGCCAAGGTATACTAAGGTATATTAAGCCAAACCTGAACTCATACTGTGCCTAATATAATAATGATTATGATTATGACCTTTGCTCTTTGTTTGGTGCTGCCAGCCTTGCTCTCCATCCTGGATGGGGGAAACAGGTCTCCATAGCTGGCAATATACTGGATGAGATTCATGAGTGCAGCACAAGAGTCTGAGCAGGTCCGAATGTGAATGACATCGCTTGAGCAGCGCAGCTCAAACCTCGGGTCTGTCTAACTCACAGAGAAAGAGAGAGCATTAGGCAATATGGAAACACAATAGTCTAATAATGAAATACAATAGTGTATTTACAAGTACAACACTATACAATAGTGTACAATTTAACAGTACCAAAAAAAAAATCCAATGTACTTCTTAATTGTTTAGTTTTGCTTCTGAATATTAGCTAATACCAATATTGATTTGAGAAAGACAACTTCATAATAACTGAGCCATCTGTCTGCAAATTATGCCAAGAAACTGACTGGCAGACTGTGGCAACATGTGCCTGATTCTAAAATGTAGTATCTGTGATGTCCAAGTCAACATCATTTAAGATAAAAAAAAAATATGTCATCAGATTAGACGGACTACTTAATCCAGATCCAGCCTATCAGGCCCATTTGGCAAATGAACAATTAAGACTTTTCACAAATAAACTCTAATTTCAGTCATTTTTGAAGAACTTATTCAGCTCACATTTGCATCTTTTTGATCTACCAACATGCCTCTGCAAGGTTCAGTAAAGCTAAGATTACATGCAATGTTCAGTTAAAACCCTGTTACATTTACCCTCCGCTATTTGTTTAGGACAGTGAGAACACATCAGTTATAATTCGGTGCAAACCAAAATGATTAGACACCCCAAACGCAGGAAGTGAAACAAACATACCTGTGTTTTAAGTTACGAGCAAGATTATTATATTTTTTTTAGAGGTGAGCTGCTAAACTGACACATGAGGTAGTGTTAATTTCGTCAGACGAGACGAAATATGTTCGTCAACAGCCTTTTTTTTTATGACTAAGACGAGACGATGACAAGACTGCACCACTGTCCAAAAACGCTGACTAAGACTAAATTAACACGCATTATTGTTGACGAAAAAAGACGAGACGAAAACGTTTTGTATAAAATAAAAACTAAGATAAAATCTCTCTTCATTTTCGTCTACAATTGTCTCTGCTTTTTCATCAGCTGTTATGCCTTTAAAATATTCAGAACGAGTTCGCGGCTTCGTGCTGTTTAGTGTGTGCATAGAAAGAATTCGTCCACACGCCGCTCAAAATAAAAAAAAATAATAATGAGAGCAAGTCCACCATCTAGGCAGGCTTTTTGTGTTAAATTATATTTCCTGTCGCTGCGCAGGCTCTTTTATTGTACATGAAAGCTTATGTCCCGATGACCGGTCTTTGCATTACAATTAAAAGCAGTATCTTAAAAAGTAAAAATATAGTATAAAAAAGTATAAGTAAAAAATGTGATGTGCAGTCAAGTTCAAGTGAAACATATGTGAAACACTTTTTTTACTGAAATGTTTATCAGTAATAATCTCAGTAATAATGTGTTATTTTAAAAAAGACTAAAACTATTTTTTGACTAAAACTAGACTAAATTTAAAAGACTTTTAGTCGACTAAAACTTGACTAAGATACCTTGAGTTTTCTTTTGACTAAAACCAGACTAAAATGACGAGACCTTTAGTCGACTAAAACTTGTCTAACAAAGAAAGATATGTGAATGACTAAATATGACTAAAACTAACAAGGACATTTGTCACAAGACTAAGACTAAATTAAAAATAGGTGACGAAATTAACACTAACATGAGGTGCAATGTGTGCAAAAGGACAGAGCTGAGCTACAGAAATGCAATTTCAGTTTCAGTACACAGTTGGAGCAAAGTACCAATAAATTAATCAATCAATCAATCAATCAATCAATCAATCAAATCTGTATATGGTACATCAAGGATATTTGATAAGCTATTTATCTTTAATATTTTTTATTTCTGAAAGGTACATTTCACTTCGTTTCTGTAATGCAAGACATACAAGACTTACTCTCTCCCCATCTATGCCAGTTTTGACAGCTGTGATCCTCAGCTCTAATGTTCCCATATCAACCACCTGCACATAGTCTGGATTCAAAGACAACATAAATCACTTTTTACATCATAACAGAGAGCATTTTCCTGTCACTTGGTTTAAATATGAAGTTTATATTTAAAAAAAAAAAAAAAAACCTCCTCACCTCGGGCTAGGTTGACAGACACCGCATTACTTTTGTCGGACAGAAACAGCGCTGCTTCATCAAGAATGATTCTATGAGACCAAATAAAGAGATTAGCGATCAATGACATCAGGTGTGTTTGGTAAATCAGCTCGGTCTTTAAAGTGAATACACAGCTATCCTACCGGAGACAGGAGGAGGAATGATCCAAAGACACACTGCTGGAGATACTAAAGGTCTCCACTGTGAGCAGAGATCTCACAGGCAGATACAATGGCCTGGTGAGATCCAAAGAGGACGGGTTATGTTTTACACAGGATACTACTAATGCTCATACTTACACATGGCAAATAAACATCTTACAAATTTACATCTACACACATAACGCATAGCTTTACAATGAGCCTCAACCCCACTAAAATGAACATTTCACCTGTAATCCAGGGAGCAGCTCCATAGATGTAGGTGAAGGGTTGTAAGATAGGATGGAGGTGTATAGCCAAGCACAGGCTCATCTGTCACGTTCAGAAAGTCTACTATCTACAAAAAACAAAGTCAACATTTAGTAATCATGCCAGTTAGCAACATCTGTTATCCACTATTAACAATAAACTATATTACATTCATAACTTGGGTAATGTTGATTTGTATATTGGAGCCATTACCTGATCGTACCAACCCAGACTAGTGGGCACAACTCGATGCTGAAATGTAGCTCCTCTGACTCCAACAGCAAGCAAAAACTCCTAAAAACATTCTTAGACATTAATCCACACTAAGCAGAAAAATATAAAGAGCAAATACACACAGACAAAAAAAATAAATTACCTTTACATTGCGTTCAACACTTTGAGAAGAAATCTTGAGGGCAAGTGAGAGCATACTCTGAGGCTCCACATTCAGTCCTTCTGAGGGAGACGCTCTTTCTGCCGCTGACTCACATACATACAACACAGGCTCCAACCAGTGAGGACGCATCCTGCAGGGCAACTTTACATCCCACACAGGGACATCTCCTTCTACTGTGCCTGACAAGTAAAACACACACAAAAATACTTTACATATGGCCCTCATCTTTGAATGGAACTCGCAAGCCATGCAACAGACAATGTTTACTCCATAAAATGTAATATAAAATCTGCCAAAAGAGCAAAGTGATATCTGCCTGCAGTCTTGGAGTTGGTTACCTTGGTGATAAAGAGAGATTGCAGATGTATGGAAACAGACATAGTGCTGGTCTTTATAACCCTCGTACTGTGTCACACCAAAAACAACTCCATTCTTCACCTCCATCCAGAACTCCCCATGTTTATTCTTCAGCACACCTTTATCTGATTGCTTGTCAAGCACAAACAAACAAAAGTTACAAAAGATTCTTCATTACGTATAGAAAATAGAGCATTTTATTAAATTCACTGGTGTATAGAACAACAAACTAAATGACTAACTGACTATGATCGATCCATGTACTTAGAAGGTTTGTGTATCAAACAAAAAGCCCCTGAGAATGCATAATGCTTAACATACTAATCAAAATCAGTTGATCAGTCCATGTACCTTAGCCTCTGTTTGCAATGATATAAGGCAGTGATTGACAGATAGCAGAAAAGAGAACAGGCTCTGAGAGTTCTTAGACTGCATCTTATTCTTCCTTTTCTTCATGTTCCTATAGCCCAGCTCAGTTGGAGTGTAGTATGGTAGAGTCTCCTCTTCTGAACCACTTTCATCTTCTTAAAAACACACAGAATATCATAGACTGAGAACTCACATAGTGCAAAAAAGTGAAATTCAAAGTGAGAAATGGTAACGTTAACAAACGTTAACTGTAAACATAACTGAGTAGTATCAGATTTAATGGGATGAAAGAAGTCAGTGAGCTCTTCCCTGAATGAAATTGTAAAATAACATGAGAGAAGCAGAGCTCACCTTCAGGGCCAAGAGATCTGAACTGACTGAAGCTCTCCTTGCTGTAGGTATTAATAAGCTGGCTGGCTACAGAGAGGCCACCCCCATACGGCATGCTCTCCACTGTCTCCACAGGTGATGGGGCTGTAGGCTCCCATAACAGCAGGTCATTATTTATCCTGGCAAACAAAATAGCTTTACTTTCACAAACACACCAGTTTAAACAACTGGTAATGTATGGGATATTAATTAAAAATGACATGTAGATTTTACATTTGAGTACCTGTTGTTTAGTTTCTCATAGAAGGTCTTATTAGGTAATGATATTTGCACATTGGGGAATGACAGTTCAAGAATGTAACGAGAATTGCTCATGGTTTTCTCCTGGAATTCTGTCATTTCCATTACATCTCCGGGGATGACCATCTGACAAGAAAACAAAACCACAGTAATTTAAGGAACCCATTTTGGAGCAAAAGACATGAACACAACTAAAATATAGATAAACATAGAAATGAATCTTCCTTTTTCACGTACCTCTTCATTCTCATACATAACACGTCTTGAGGAAAAGGGGGATGGCTCAGGTTTACCAAAATCACACACATCCTTCAAAGAGTGGGCAGCTCCTTCTTCCTCTTCCTCTTCCTCCTGCGAATGTCCTTCAGCCCCTGCTTCCTCCTCTTCAGCCGTAACCCGCTCCAATATGGAGTGCACAACCATGGGGTTGACCTTCAGGACCACTCTACAGATGTAATAACAGGGAGTGTTTCCTAATTCACAAGCGTCTATCCAAATGAACATGAAACGTGACCCAAAAAATTCTGTAGAAGGGATTTGCTTAAGACATTTCTGAAGTACCTAGGCCAATCAAATTTGCCACTGTCAGAAGAGGTCATGTTCTCCTCCATAGTATGTGACACACGTAAGAACCTGGATGCAAATTGATCTTTGTCATGCTGAAATGTACCTGAGAATAATGGAACAGTTAAAGCAGTTTATATATTAAACATTTGCCTTTGCAAACAGATACAGCAAATCTAGATCTGCTTTTGTGAGCATATATTAAAGTCATACAAATAAAATCTCTCTTCTCTTTGGATACATGGGAATGCTTAAATACGATCTTTGGAGTGAATGGGTTAAATTGAAATCATTTCTGAGGTCTTACCACTGAGCTCCTTAAAGATAAGTTCTATCTTGGTCTGCTCAGGTGAACTATTTCCACTCAGTTCAGTTTTGAGCTCCAAGTCTTCCAGCTCTAAGCGTAACACCTCCTTTTGCAGAGATTTTTTGAACCAAGGGCCCCTCTCCTGATCTGAGCGCAGGTCTGGGATAGGGAACCGTACCACTAGCACAAGATGAGGAGCATTTACAGACACCGCCACCAAACAGTGTGCGGGACTGCGGCTATCCTCCAAAAAGACCTCCGCAAAAGCCTTGTGCTGCAGGGAACAGAAATATACATTGAACCTTAGACAAAATGAAAAATAAAATAATACAAACTAACTAACTGAAGCAAGAAAAAAAG
This sequence comes from Tachysurus vachellii, assembly GCF_030014155.1. Classification (NCBI taxonomy): domain Eukaryota; kingdom Metazoa; phylum Chordata; class Actinopteri; order Siluriformes; family Bagridae; genus Tachysurus; species Tachysurus vachellii. The sequence continues at coordinate 15,847,118 of NC_083469.1, forward strand.
TGAGTAAAATTGCTCTTACAAGGCTAACATGCTTGTTATAGGATGTATACATGTGAGAGGCCATGGTTTCTGTGGTAGCCAGTTTCTGTGGCTGAAGTAGGGAGTGTAGGCGGTCCACGATACTGATGTCACACTCTGAGCGAGCATTGCCCAGCTCCACCTGAAACTCTGCTTTACGGGGCATAGCACTCAGACGCACCTGCCCGCCCTTTTGAGGAGTGATACATACAGAGAAGAAGAGAGGAGAAGTGCAGATGTATATAAAGTGAGATGAATGTTATGAATGTTAATCTAGGTTAAAAATAAAAATAAACAATAAAAAAACCCTTGCCTATTATATTACTACTGCATATCGTTGCTGTCGGGCGGAATCTCCAAAACCGTTATTTTTCAGGAAATTAAAAACGCGTTGCAGTGGATTGTCTTGTGCTAAATTCCTGTCCTCAGATGAGCACCAGAACTAGCGGGGGTCAAGATTTTTTTTTTCTTTGAGCCCAGTGTTTTGAAGACATTTACCTCAGAAGACGTGTTGATTCGTCGCGACTCTTCTTGAGGAGAAATATGCCGCGAATCTCTCCCGCAGAGTGAGGAAGAGGTGGACAGTTGAAGTGTCCAATGGAGTTATGAGATTTGCGCTCAAGCTATTTTCAAGACTTTAGATTGGTTAATAACTGACCCACGTGGGGACTGACCAATAGCATCGATATGTGAAAAAATATGAAATTGACCAAATTTGGACATACGAGGTTTCCGCCTGACAGCGACGATATGTTATATGCTTGTACATCATACTAGTATATATTAAAGTGGAACACCATTATATATTGTTGCATAAAGCTGAAAAACTGAAACTGTCAGATCATCTGTCAGGAGTTACATGGCATGTCAATTTAATAGTCACATGTTACCTGTGGACCTCTGCGTTCTGTTAACTTGTAGAACAAATGAAGACAACTTTGCGCAGGGGAATCACAGCTGGTAGCAACGTCAAATGTTAAGAGCTGGTGTTTGGAGAAGAAGAAGGAGAAGAAGAAGAAGAAGAAGAAGAAGAAAACAGCACAAAAGGACAAGCATCTTAATCACTAACTGACCGATAAATACGGAGTAGATTTTGAATTTATGTAGAGAAAACCTAGGGCACCTCTGTGTACTGCACACCACTCTGCACAGTGCTACCGTGATTCTCTGAGGGATAAAGGCATTCCAGCAACTCCATTCTCTTCAGTGACAGATCCGTGCTGAGAGTGCGCAGACTGGAGCCTTGGCAATGCTCATATGTTACCTTTAACTCCTGACCTATAAACCTGAAGAGAAAGACAAGTGTTACAGGTGTATGTAATAGGAAAGTGTGGAAAAGAGTATAAAAAAGATCAGAGAATAGTGACATATCAGTGAAGCTTATTTGCCATTTAAAAATAATCCCATTCCTTTAATTGCATTTGATTCTATTCACTTCAAAATCTTAGTACTTGAATATGTTGAATAGTCATCAGGAATAATAACTTTGTTTTTTTTAATAAATAAAAACAACAGCAATTAAATATTGATATTCTTTTGACAATCCTGTAGCACAGTGTCAGCACCGACAATGCTGTATACTGTAAAGTTAAAAAGAATTAACAGCATGTACCTGAGATGGTCATGTGGGCAGGCCTGGTCAAAAAGAGCTCGTGCTTGGAGGAACCCTCTTAGATGTAGCTGATCATTAGCCATCATGTGGAAAAATTCAGAGGCCATTGGTGCAAGAGAGCTGCGAGTTGAATCTGGGGGTGGGAGAGGATCGATGTGCAGCACAGACAGGCAGAGATTGCCCACTGTTAGCCTGAAAACCAGCTCAGGCCTGGACTCATCACAGTGGCCCTTAGACATATGAGCTAGAAATGAGGAAAGCAACTAATTTTATTCGTGATAATTATAAACCCTTTCTTTAAAATATAAATTCCCAGTGTAAAATTATGTGTAAGATTCTGTGACTAAACAGCAGCAGATATGATGATATGGTGTTCCAAAAGGAGTTTCACACTGTTGAATGCTTTTTTTTTTTTAAGAATGATCCTTTTAGGAAAAACATAATGAGGCACAAAGCCACACAATTATTTCAAACGTTTGCTGTCTATAAGACTTACAGGTCTGTCTGGGCAGGTTATGAGGGCACTGAGGGTCTCTAGAGAACAATGGTGTTTCGTGACTTTGCTTCTCCTTTTGTTTAGGCATATCCAGGTACTCATCCCACACAGTCTGGAAGACAGTTCATAACATCCAGCACAACTGTTTATGTTATACTTATGCTCTGTTATTTTACTTAGAAATTCTATCATTATTCTATTTAGAGTGAATGACTCACATCTGCATTGCCAGAGGGCGACTCCCCCAGAGAGGTGGAGTAGTTGCTGTTAAGAGACAGATCCAGGTCTACAGTGGGTGGGTCTCCAAGAGGGGGCAGTGATGATAGGCTGTGTGACATGTCCATGTCAGCCATGGAGAAAAATACATCTTCTGCTAGAAACCAGTAACAAAGTAAATAGCATGCAGAAATATTTCACTTGAATATGCAGTGGAAATATTTTATCTTGAGGTGCAGAGCAAGAGAGGTTAAGTTAAAGCTAGAACACACCTCTACTTGATACTGTCCTAGTGGTATGGCTTTCAAATAAGTCCTGTTCAGCACCAGCAGTCATTGTCTCCTTTTTTAAGCAGCGGTTAAGCTCCATGTGGAGACGGTACTCATCTTCCTGCTGCATGGGACGACTCTTTCTGTCCTTAGTCAACCCAGACCATTTTTGCCCTGCTATACAAAAAGACACAAACAAGAGTCATTTAGCAAAAAAAATCTAAAATGTAGGAGAAAATGATAATCTAATTGTGGTTTGTGTGTGCATTTTTTAAAAATTCACAATCCTTGAACCTGTGCTAGAGAAGACTCCAAACATATCCAGTAGCATGTGGACTTGCCGTGGAGAAAGCAGCAAGATCAGTGAATCAATCTGCCCTTCAATGTCCAGCTGGAAAAATATAAGTTTAACATATAAGTCTAACACGTTTTTACTACATAAAATAAAGTTTGATATTTTGAAAAAGGTTCCAGACCTTGGCTCCAGGCATGGCTTCATTCTGCTTCAGGACCAGGGACAGCTCCAGTTTGCCACTAAGGCAGCCCACCTGCACAGGTTCAAAAGGTGTGCTGGCACATACGGGCTCTGTGAACTGTGGGTGAGGCTCACAGATAATTTTTGGATTCCAGCTTGGGGATAATTTAGGTTCAGTTTCCTGTAAATTCAACAAAGATAGACAGACATAAAAAGTCATGAACAAGCACAAAAGCTATGCCGACTTTCAATAATCTGGAACGCTTTAAAAACAATAACACTTTTTTATTACTTTTATTATATTAATACTGTTAACTACATCTGCATCGGTGTCAGAATACACTCACCGACTGAGTGGGGGAAGACTTGACACTTGTACGGGAGGTCTCACAAAACTCATCCCAGAAAACATTTGCACCTTCCAGTGTCAGGTTTTTGTGTGCAAATGTTGTGGGTTGGTGGATGTTTACACTTGAGCCCTCTTCAACAGCTTCATCACAGTAAACCATCCTAAGCAGACCACAGCACAAGCAATTATTCAGTGAGATATTTCAAATCAGCATACTAGGGTTTTCAAGGTGCTCAGAGACTGACAATGAAGTGCTAACAATGGAAGATTACATCATTTCTTTTTAGTAATAAAGCAAAATTAATTTGACCCAGTCTGACCATTCCTCTCTTTTGTAAATATCCAGCTACCTGGTGCTTTTCCTTTGCTGTCAATCGTCTGTTAATGAATCTTTTGGGTCTGCGTAGGTGTATCACAGTGTGCCTTACTGCGTGTTATACCATAACATGTTTGAATCTGATTTGTTCAGAATGTGTGCAATTTTGTCATATAACAGCATGACCGTAGTTCTGACTGTAACATGAGTGACAGTTTAACATTAATAATCTCGTTCTAAGAATTTAACGCTGTTACTATAGTAACAGATCATACACAGGTACATAATCTAAAACTAAAAATAAATTAAAAAAAAAAAAAAAAAAAAAAAAAAAAACAGGTTGTTTAACAAATTAAAACAATCACAGATGCAGGGACATTTTATGTAACATTTAAAGAAGTCGTCTTGTGTATGTGCTTTGTAACATTCAAAGAATCTCCTCTTAAGAAAGTGTTTTGAACAGAGGGGTTTTTGCTTTTCAGGGTCAGCAAATATCTGAGGAGTTCAGCAGTTTCTGAAACACTGAAACTAAGTTTTCTGACAACAACATCAAAGCCACAGACAAAGTCCTTAATTAAATAAGTAATAATTCAATAATAATTAAGTAATTAAGCTTTTAATGCTTTTCTACAGTTTACCTTTTGATTCTCATTTCAAGGGCGACTCCTGTTTTGGAATTTTCTGGAACATGTTCAATCTTTAGAACTGTATCCAAAAATGTGACCTTGACTCTTCTCAATACTAAAGAACAGGAAATGGACATTTCAGCTCACTCAACAGCAGGCAAATAAAAAAGCTGCACTACTACTGTCATCATGTTAATTATTTACTCAGACTCCCTCTGAAACAAGCTGGCCTATAACTAGAGCTTGGCAATTTTTTCAATATGCAGAAACACAAAATGCACAGGCACAATCCACATTGTTTTTATCATGGTTCTATACATATGCATGGTTCTATGCATATAACTACAAAAAGTGAAAATTCATAATAAAATAATATAATATAAAAGCATATAACTGTGCTTTTTATTGAAAATGCATCTGCTGTCAATCAGTGACACATTTGGAGCAGAATTCAGTACCTGTCTCAATTGTTTCAGCAAATTTCTCTAAACCCTCCAGAGGTTGAAAACTTTCACCCAGGTCATCGGTTAGTCTCTGACTCAGACATTCCTTTGCCAGCTGCATACTGCTAGTCATGAAGCTAGACCAGTACATAGGCTCCATACCAGATGCTAAACACAGACAGATCAGAAGATAATGCTGTCATGCCTACGCCAAGCTTATATAAGTTTTCTATAATTACTTTTTCAAAGATGAACCACATTTGCCACTTACTCATGCGAGGCCTTGGCCTGAAAACCATTTCCAAGCCTTTGACTTCCAGAGCACAGTTGTCCTGAAGCAATGAGGCCCATGGTACAGTGAGGGAAATGGCCTGGATGAAGCCCTCAGTCACTTCAAATGGAGCATCCACTGACTCCAGTATCTCATTCAATGACTGCAGAAATGTCATTCAGGTTACTGTCACACTAGGTTATTTTGCATGTGCGTGTGTAAAATCATAATAATCAAAAGTGCTGCACTTATAACCTCCTAGTAGAGGCAATATAATCATTTGTCATGCATAGTGGTGCATGGTAGTAGAATTTCTCTTCTGTCACACCGATACTTACCCATTTATCCAGGGGCACTTGTGCAAGTGAACCTTTGCCTTGGTAGAGGTCCACGCTAAGTTGGTCCAAGCTCAGTTTTTCTTGGAGGAAATTGCCTAAGTACCGATGCAACAGGTACCTGCAGGCCCGCTTTTTAATGGACTCTGAGAAAGGCCACGGCATTGTGTCTGTTTTGTAAACTCAGCCTGTGGAGTGCCAAAAAGGAACTTAACCTAGGAGCAGATGTCCATGGAGAAGACGCACAGATATCCTTCTTGATGTTGAGAGTGATGTTTGAGCAATCATTCTGTAGACTGTAATGTCCAATAGCTTCTGTAATTTAATGTTGTCCTCCCATGTGTAGCTCAGTGGCATGACAGTCCCACATCAGGTGGCAAAAGCTATGTGAAGAAACAGCACATAAAACATTTTTCATATTATCAAAATCTTAGCAAAGTTATCATTTTACTGAGAGGTTATTTGGAGTTTTAGGCTTGTTAACTGTGAAAAAATATGTCCTACTTCCTCTGAGAAATACCGAGCAGGGGTGAACACAACATGCACGGATGAGGGTAAAGAATCATTACTCCATATTGACTTTCAAAAGAGGATTTTCATTTGTAGAATAAACTGCAGAACAATGCTTCCATATAACTCTCCTCTTAACACAACACACCTCACACTCAGACATATGCATTAAATATAAAGCCTAGGCAGACTCGAATATCTTTCTGCCAATACAAGATAGCTCCACAAATCTTAGCTGACATGTTGCCCAATAACTTTTTTGTTAACGGTTCAAACACGATATGCTTAAACTGTTTAAAAAGTGGCTGCACAGTGGACTTATTTTCTCTCAGTACATATTAATACTGCAAATGAATCAACCTGCTCATCATATCATATTTGCTACGTTTGCCACTAACTAAAGCATTTGACTTCTTCCACTTCTGACTAAGGACTATTGCCTATTGTTGTTTTTAAGTGTATTTTATATATATATATATATATATATATATATATATGACATATTTGTGCAAGCAACAGGAGGTCAGTTGTAACGGTAAATATATTCTTTGCATCATTATATAATAGCTGATGTGTTAGCTGTATATGGTGGTTACATTTGTCTTTGACATGTGGACAACTGTAAGAGCAAGCCTATGTCTGCGTTGTGTAAAGCTGCTTAGTGACCAGTCTGAACAGCAGCATTAGCACTAAGCTAACAGCTCTGACTGAAACCAAAACACAAGCCAAGAGCCACCGGCGTCTGCGCACTACTAAAGACATGACAGGTAGCTGTCCTGCTAGCCAGCTAAGCTAACCCAAGCCTTTCATTACTCATTGGAAATGACGTTTGTTTAGCAATTAAATCATTTACACGCTACAAATCGGTGCCATCCTGTTTTCCCCCACATTGCATCAACTACATTACTTAACCAACTTTAGCTTCCTAGCTAACAGGTTACAAAAGCTAATGTTACAAAAATAAATAAAACTCCTCTGAAGCTCTAAAATCGGGGCTCGATTGTTGTTGTGTGGATATAAAACGCTGCGTTAAACCGATCGCTAAACACAAAGAATATACCTGAATATGCCAAGGACTAGATCTAGACACCACAAGCAGCATCTCTCACCTTGTGTGTGGATGAAGCTAATGATGTTTACAAACACTTTCATGACTCTGCACTCTTCCACTACACGTTCACGGCTGAGGTTCGAGTGTGTTCGCACTGCTCCGATCTGCGCAGCGGACAGCGCTCAAGCACGTCGGGGGGATGCACTTATATCCAGGGATTTCAGAAGAGCGCATAGATATATACATGAGAACAGCACAACAGATATTGCGTCATCGAGTAGGCGTGGCCTATTTGATAATCTAACTCTAACCCTAACTCTAACCCTGACTCTAACCCTGACTCTAACCCTGACTCTAACTCTAACCCTAACCATAGTTTTTGGTTGTTTATTTAAGTTTTTCCAAGACCTCCGGAAACACGCTCACTTCACGTCGTGGTAACGAAACCCCTGGAATTTAGTGAATCAGGGTTCCCACACATCCTGGAAAACCTGGAAATCCTGGAAAATTAATGACCAATGTTCCAGTCCTGGAAAACACATGGAAAATGAGAGAAAACATAAACTGTCCTGGAAAAAATCTTGTTGTCCTGGAAAATTATTATTTTTAAATGTTCTTGATCATTTAAAGAACAGTTTACAACTGGTCGAAACAATTAACGTTAGTAACAGAAAGCGCTGTTTAATCTCGCTGTGACGGATGACGCTGTCTTGTGTTGGCGATTTCAGGTGCTAGGAATGGTTTAAGTGCTTGAATGTTTTCAGCAAATGGTGACGGGTAAGCAGGTTATATTAACCTTGTTAATCTGAATATCATGTGCAAGGGGAATGCACAGCAAATTAAAGCATGACAGCATTGGCCTGAGAAAGGAGAGGGTATTAATATGTGCGGTCTTTTTATTTTATAAATGTTGAAATTTCATTCACATGACAAATTGTCTTTAAAAGTATAGTTAAGTAATAGCCATAAAGTGTACGCTGTTTTTAAGACTTCTGGAGAGAAGAACATATTACTTTAGGCCGTGAATCTGTGATCCTTGTCTTTTTTTTTTTGTCCTGGAAAAGTCCTGGAAAATGATCTCTGAAAAAGAGTGGGAACCCTGTGAATGCCTCGGGGATATTCAAAAGAAATACATCGTTTAAGGAAAAAACACAACATAAATATAAATATTTATGAGAAGTTAATAGTTTTTATTGAATACTGTTAGTATTATTATTATTATTATTATGTTGCTGTTGTTGAACACCCGAGACAAGTTGGTTATTTTTCTCACTTATGGCATAGCTGTTGTACAAACATAATATTTACCTTCTGAGCGATCAGACTCCAGCATTCAATCACGCTGTCGTATAACAAGTAACAAACATTCCACGTCGTGCCACGTTTTTAATCATCAATTTCAGATATTTTGAGAAACGATGCGCATGAATAGTTGGTAGTGAACACACCCCTTCAGCCGGCATGAGCCGGAAGTGCACCGGTGAAATGTCCCCGGAGGAGGTCTGTAGCTAACATTATTAAATGTTTATACAAACCGTAATAACGCTTTGTTTCACCTGCGTTGTGTATTATTTCGCATAGTGTCACACGTGTGTTTTCACGGCACTTCTTTTATTCGCTTAAATAAGAACTAGCTCGCAGGTCTAATATTAGCTAGCTAGCTAGCATGCTAATCTGTGTATATACCCAGCTGATGTTGGTAGAGTTTGTACCGTTAACTTGCCTTTTCTGTTTGTCATGCAAGCACGACCTTTGATTTTTATGTATTTTTGTCACTACGTTGCTTGAATATTCCAGGAGGCTGTATAAAGTATCTAGCCAGCCATTTTTGTTGTTGTTTTAGACTGCGTCAGTTTTCTCCCATTTGACTCGGCGACAGTGAATCGTTCAGACACGCAGTAAAGTGTTCTGTCCTGTGTTTAGGGCATGGAGGTGGATTACCAACCAGAGGATCTACCCATGTGCTCCTATGACGAGCGCTGTGTTGAACACGGTGTTAAAGACATGAGGCTGGAGGCTGAAGCCATCGTCAGCGACGTCCTTTTCGCAGTAAACATGATGTTCGTGTCGAAATCTCTTAGCAACGGCTTGGATTTGGCTTTTATCAACGTGGAGACGAGAGAAGGAAAGCGCTACTGCTTGGAGCTCAGTGAAGCTGGGCTCAGGGTGAGTGTAGAAACGCGTAATCAGGTTTCAATACCGATGTACAGCATGTGTTTTATCTCTGATTGCGTTATTGCAGGTGGTGGGTCACACCTTTGACCAGATGGATGCAGGTCTGAGCGCTCAGTATCATGAGACTGTTTACTCGCTCCTGGATTCTCTGAGCCCAGCGTACAGGGAAGCATTCGGAAATGCTCTGCTCCAGCGACTAGAGAGGCTCAAACAAAATGGACAATGAAAAGTTCATCCCAAACCCAGGACTTGCTTCCAAACATCTTTTTCTAGCTAGTGTTTATGCCTCACGTCTGTGCAACAGCCAGCTTCAAGCATCATCGGCACCCTTTTCCTATCTGAAACACATTACTGGCTTATTTTAGTTGTGCTCTTGATTTTACAGACTTTTTGGTCAGATTCTAATTAGCTTTACAGTTAGTGACAATGTTTTTATTGGGTTTTATGGTATGGCAAAAAAAAACAACAACAGAGGGTGTCGTATGATTTTTGAGAAGCGTAGGGCATCAAAATACTGAAAATACTTTTGCACATGACCAACTAATAACAAAATTTGTTAATCACTTGGTCAGCTAATATTGTGACTAGAAACAAAAGCCAGCTCTCTGCTGTTTTAGCATATAAAGCTTTACTATTTGGACTAAACTGGACCTGAAACGCTGCTTGTTTTTTAAAAACTGGTTGGTTTCTATGATGCCTTATTGTGATGGTCTGGAATGTGGTGTCCAATGTTTAATTTCTTTACAATATACTTTTAGTTTGGAAATGTGACTCATCTCGTGTATGTTTTCCTTTTACTTTGCCGCATCACTCAAATGATTTTGATTTATTACTTTGCTTTCTTTAGCATCAGTTGTATTAGAAAGGTTGTGCTTTGGGCAGATATGGTGTTATTTTACCTAATTTATTTAAAGCAAAAAAATTATATAGCAATATAGAGTTTGGGCTCCAAGACACAAGAATATATCATTTAAAATTTGTCTGCTTAAAATGTACTTAAAGCATTATTTCCCAGTTCAAATTAGACTGACATTCAGTGTTTTGTCAGCCAACATTTTATTTTGAATTATTAGTATGATTTTAAATGGCACAGGAGCCTTAAACTCTAATAAGTGTTTCATAAAATCACAGTAGAAGAAACCCGCAGTTATTTCACCATTTAACTGCATACCCTTAATTGTTCCATTCATAGTTTGAAAGAGCAGCACTTTGTGTCTGAAAAAACTGACACTTTATTATATGTAGGCTTTTGGCCTGAAGCAGATTTTGCTGCTTTGTGGAAATGAGGCTAATCAACCAGACTGTACTTTTTATTAGCGCACATTTTCTGCAAAGCTCAATAAGTCTGAAACCATAAACACATTCACTAAGTGCTGGAAGTTTATTTTGAATCTCTAGGCAAAAAAAGTGTGTGTGTGTGTGTGTGTGTAAGAGACTGAAAAAAGTGATAAACATAATTTAATAAAAGCACACAAGTACTTTGGTAGTGATGTGTGTCAGTGCATTTGGTAGTTCATTTTAAGCAGAAAATTTCCTCTGGCCATTCACCATAAATCACAAACACTTTCTAATTATCAGTAATGGAACACACCTGCATTAATGGCACAATGTTGGTCAAACACTGCCTAGGTAAAAAGTTCTTTATTTCAAAACAGACATGTAAAATATAATTATAACTTCAATATTAAAAAAATTAGATACTTTAGGAAATTTGTTCTATCACCAGGTAGACACACAGCAGAAATTGCATTTAGATATTCTTTTGATCATTAACATTGATCATTAAACATTAATCCACACAATTACTAAGACCATACCACCACTACAACAAATAAATCAGTCAACATTTCCTCCAAGGTTAAAATGAGTGTTCATTACTTATTAGGAGAAAAACATTTTAAAACATTTCTTTAAAAAAAAAAAATGTTTAACCAAGTTCATAAAAACCTACATTATCCCTCTTATTTTCCTTTTCTGTAGTTGGTATAGACTTTCAGTTGACAATCTGGACAGGAAACAGGATACAGAACAAATCCTTATTGGAGTCGTCTTTAAGTTCCCACTTCACCACCAGTCTTATCTTTAGGAAAGAAAAAGAAAAATAAGTCCAGTTACAAGTTTACCAGTGTGGGTTTGCCAGATAAAATTCTGTTCTGATTGTTAAGTGTGTAGAGCTACTGGTTCTGATTAACAAACACAGGAGAAATACTGATAGTGTAAAACTTACACAGGGGTACTCGGCTTTAACAGGAAGCTGGGTGAGATAACTGTAAGTCTTTTGTTTCTGAAGAGGGCAATGGATTCCAGACTTGCAACCATCATCAATAGGGATTGGAAAGGGAACAGGGACACCAGCAATCATGCCATGGACCACAGCTTTGCTTGTCTGACTGTCAACGTCTGAAAATTAGGCACATAACCAAATAAAAGGTTTTTTTTTGAGTGCTTTTTCATTTGTGGCAATAGTTTACGGACGGCCCACATTTATTTTTTATTCATATTTATTTTATTTTTATAGTTTTTTTAATGATCAGATTGTACATGATAATGACCGTGGAAAAGCAGTACAAGTTTATTACCGCTAGCGAAGGTCACATTTACACCATAGGACTGTCCCTTGTGAAGCTGACATGGCTGAGACGGGCAAGGTATAACATCAACCTCAATCACTTTTCCAACAGATGAGCCTAGATTGCAGAAATGGAAAAAGGAACAAAAAAACAATGACTCAAACAGCTGTGAAATGATAAATGACTGACTCACACTATGACTAAATGTGTCACAAAAGGCACAATGTGTCGGACATGTTCAAAAGGTTACCGCACAGTCCGATTAAGGCTGCACAGTGAAAACAGTATTATGTTGTGGTGAGTGAGGTCACTGTGGTGCTTCCTAAATGATTAAATGAAGAAATGCAAACTCATCATTAAATCACAGAAACATTTTATCATTACATTTACAAACGTTTCTCTCCAAACACCCAAACCTTTGATAAGTGTATGTATAACGAAAATGAAAATGAAAAAAGTGAAAATGAATAATAAATCAAATAATAAATGCTGCAGAATAAAAACCTCCACAATCTCACTGGATGAAAAAAAAGCATAATGTTGTAATAATACTTAAAACTTGTCAGCTGGGAAATTCAAATCATTCTGCAAACTGCAAAAAAAAGGCACTTTTTCAAAACGAAAATGAAAACGATTCTTTATAACATCATATAAAACATACTTTGTTATATTTCATAATGATAAAGCACTGCTGTTTGCTTTCTGATTTATATTTATTCTTGGCATATTAACCAGAGTGACTTACAGAAGTGATTGAAGCTTCAGTCAGTCAATAAACGCAACCTATTACTTGTTCACTGGGTTCTAGACTAAGATTATAAAAAAAAAAAAAAAAACCTCTTGACTTTATAATATGAGGTCAAGTGAACTGAAAGAGTTAGAATCCCCATTCTCTCATGAAGGGAAAGGTTTTATAGATAATAGACATTATTACTCACCACAGTCAACAAACTTCACAGGCTCTGCACTTGAGAAGCCCAGCAGCAGCAGCAGTGAGAGAGAGAAGGCAGACAGAACAAAACGCAAAGCCATCGCACAGGTGAGTCTTCACTACCTGTTACACAGAAAACACAACTGATCCTGGATACTTTTAAACACTGCCCCCTTTCACAAACATCCCCAAAATGAACTCTGACCTAAACCTGGATCTACAAACACACACCACGGAACCCATTCAGACACGTGAGTGACGTGAGACATCTCTAACTAACTAAACTTTAAACTTTCACAATCCTACCAAACACCACCCAAATACACTGAACAAGCTGGTTACCTCTTATTAAACAACTGCGTTTTATTTGTCTTACTAATTATATTCATAATGTAAAAAAAATCCAGATAAACAAACTAACAAACAGTCATTACAGAGATGTTAATACACACCACGCCTGTATAGGACTCCAGTCGCTCCCAGTTCCTGTAATCACAAGACTGTTCTGCGTTCTTTTATGTCACAACCACGCGGTAGTGACATGTTCTAACTCGTGATTAGTTTGACAGCGCTTTCAGCCAATAACAGACGTTTTTTTCAAATTGTCCGACCAATAGAATTGCTAACATTGAAGGCTGTCACCTCCCACCTCGTGGCCAAATATTCTAAAATCCAATATTTTAAATGTGCAGTTTAAATATAAGTTCTGTTTAGTCAGAAATGAACGCGCGTAAATTTACCGATTTAATTATAGTGTAATAAATAAAAATTATTGTATATAATCTACGTTACCTAAATGCTTCGATCATTTTAAAAGGCTTTAAAGGATTGTGTGTTTATACAAATACCTGGCAACTCGGTGTTAGTCGTTGCTATGTTATTCTAGTTATGTTATGGAAGATGTCACTTGCTAGAGCGTTGGTGCTACGCGCGTTGAAAACAAGAGCATGGAGCACTATAAAGTAGGTTATTACCTAATGGGAAGTTTGTAAAGTTGGCCTGATATAAAAAATAAATAAATAAATAAAATAAAAATGAGCCGCTGTACCTGTGCGGTTTGCTAGCATGCTACTGCTAATGGATGCTAATTACTTTAGCATCACCAGTGTCAAGGGCAGAGCTGCTGATAAACAAAAGCTTCTAATAGAGACATTGGTTCATATCATGCAACAGAAAAAAAGATGGTTTGACTGATAAATATCTTACACCTATCCTCAGCATTACATTCACACTCATTAGTGTATAGTTGACTAACAGCTGGTTTTGTTTTGCAGTGTGTCTTCAGTAGGACTGAGACCTCGGCAGACACGTTACGAGTCCCCTCTTGTCTCCTCACTGTGTTACAGCAGCAGCAGCTCATCACAGGGACAACAGGTCTCCTCCTCCTCCAGTTCCTCTGAGCATAAAGTACATCTTAGTGATGCATGTGTCAAGGTTTGTAAATCCTCACATTCATTTATGATAGAGTAGCATCAAAGTGTGTCAAGTTTGTATTTGTGAATTGTCTAGTTAGGTGTGTTTTCCAGACATTCAGGTTGTGCCACAGTTAATGAATGTTTGGGAATCCTTTCAGTGAGTCATGCAGATCAACACTAATTAATGCATTAACTCTTTTGACTACCACATAGCTCATTACAGGCTTTTTCATCCTCAAAACTAATGAAAGTTGTTTGTCTTTGCCTGTTTATTTGTCTTTGTTAAACGTTTTTTTTTCCTGGTCCAGATTGCAGTGGGTTCAAAGTCTACACTGGGATCTTTAATGTACGGTGGCCGGGAAGTGCAAACCAAATTAACAAAACCGAAAACACATTAACAAAACCCAAACCAAATTAACAAAACCCAAAACACATTAACAAAACCCAAACCAAATTAACAAACCCCAAACCAAATTAACAAACCCCAAAACACATTAACAAATCAGAAAACACATTAACAAAACCCAAACCAAATTAACAAAACCCAAAACACATTAACAAAACCCAAACCAAATTAACAAAACCCAAAACACATTAACAAAACCCAAAACACATTAACAAAACCCAAACCAAATGAACAAAACCCAAACCAAATTAACAAATCAGAAAACACATTAACAAATTCGAAAACACAACGACAAGTCAGACAACCCAGAAACGGTAGTGTATCGTTTTTGAATGGAAACTTACCGATCATTGGACAAGACACCTGTCACTCAAGATATACAGGTATGGAATCTTATGTGTAATGTGTAAAGTTCTCCGTTTAAATAAAGTTCTCCGTTCAAGAAAATAACAGAATTAATCCACAGTAATCCATTCCATCCATCCATTCCAACTTTTCCCTGCGGCAGACTGTTGAACTTCATGTATACTTTGAGTGACAGGTGTCTTGTCCAATCACAAACTATACCAACCGCTTCCGGGTTGTCTGAAATGTCGTTGTGTTTTCTGATTTGTTAATTTGTTTTCTGATTTGTTAATGTGTTTCATGCACCGATTCAGACAACCCGGAAGCGGTAGGTATAGTTTGTGAATGGAAACTTACCGATCATTGGACAAGACGACTGTCATTAAAGATATACAGGTGAATGAAAGGTGTCTCGTCCCATGATGGTAAGTTTCCATTAACAAATTATACCAACCGCTTCCGGGTTGTCTGACTTGTTAATGTGTTTTCGGTTTTGTTAATTTGGTTTGGGTTTTGTTAATTTGGTTTGGGTTTTGTTAATGTGTTTTCGGTTTTGTTAATTTGTTTTGCATTTCCCAGCCACCGTATTAATGGCATATGAGTTGGTAAAACACTGGATGGGAGTTCATTGCAGGGCACAATATATACACACATTCACACTATAGATAGATAGATAGATAGATAGATAGATAGATATAGATATAGAGGCAATGAGACGTAACAGATCCGCCAGGTTTTTGTAAGATTGGTGGAACTGGAGACCCGGGAGAAAAGCCTCCATACGCAGGGCAAACTCCGGATCAAATCAGGGACCATTAAGCTGTGAAAGGTGCCATTGTTAGTACTGAGCTGGGCCTAAATTCTTCAGTAAAAAAAAAATACCAGCAAGTGCTAGTTCTTTGACAAAGTAAGCGTTCCAGCTTTCTTATTATTGTGCCTGTTGTGGTGGAGCTTAATTTTTATTATTGTTTAAGATTCCTGCCCATTTATCTAACGTTGACCCAAAAGAGTCAAATCGTTCACAAACAACACTACTAAGCACTGTTATGAGAAGAACAGCCAAACTGAAACTTGTAGAGTATACGGATGTATATTTGGGAAAAAAAAACAAAAAACATAAGGGTTAATGCTTTAGTAAATGCAGTGAAACCATCATTTAGGGAAGTGTGACAGGAAGGTTGAACTTTATTTTACATGACTTTACTAGTCTGAGACATAGACCATGTGCAGTTATCTTTAAATGTTTACTACCACTGGGAAACCAAAACAAAGCAGAAAAGCATAGTAAACCCGAAATTCTGGCCCTTAGGTGAGCTATAAACTAACTTTTGTCATGAAAATAACATATTTACTTGTAACTGAAAATCTCGGCTAGCTTTTCAGAATCAGGTACTGTAGGGTCTACATGTACAGGAATTTGTCTTGGGATGGTGCATAGTAATTATAGAGTAGAAGCATAACTATAGAAAACAAAGGTTATAAATAAATAAAAAAAAATGAATACCTCTACATATGAATATTGTTGTTTTAAAGGTTTAACTCAGGCACACTCTGGTGTAATCATGGCTATGCCAGCATGAGGTATGTATATAACAAGGATATGCATAATGTTTACTATGGAGTGTGTTTTGTGTGCAGAAGCTGAGTGAAATCATGCAGAAGGGAGAATATCTGAGGATACAGGTGGAGGGTGGTGGTTGTTCTGGGTTCCAGTACAAGTTTTCTGTGGATGCTATCAAAAATGAAGATGACAGGTAACACAATCATGCATTCAGGCAGACACTCTTAGCTGATAACACAGTTGTCATGAATGTGTGCATTGATATATTAAGAAGCGCTTAAATAAATATTCTAATTCATTGCACGTGTGTGTGAGAATGCAGGCAGGCATTTCTCCAGGTTTCTTCTTACTACTGAGAAATAAACAGGGAAAACTGGTTTCTTTGAAACTCTCTTTTAATGAAAGTTTGTTTGGTTGTTTACTTTGGTCTATACAAGTTAAAATTTCTGTGCCAAACAAATGAATCAGTGGACTTGGGTATGAGCAAATCTCTGACCAAAAACACTTAAAGTTTTGTGATGTCCATGTAGAATCAGAGGAACCCAACTACATCAACAGCACATCATAAATGAAAAGTTAATTTTTTTTTATTTAACTGAAGTTAATTTTCTTTACTGGGGGCACGGTAGCTTAGTGGTTAGCACGTTCGCCTCACACCTCCAGGGTTGGGGTTCGATTCCCACCTCCACCTTGTGTGTGTGGAGTTTGCATGTTCTCCCCATGCCTCGGGGGTTTCCTCCGGGTACTCCGGTTTCCTCCCCCAGTCCAAAGACATGCATGGTAGGTTGATTGGCATCTCTGGAAAATTGTCCGTAGTGTGTAATTGTGTGAGTGAATGAGAGTGTGTGTGTGTGTGTGCCCTGCGATGGATTGGCACTCTGTCCAGGGTGTATCCTGCCTTGATGCCCAATGATGCCTGAGATAGGCACAGGCTCCCCGTGACCCGAGGTAGTTCGGATAAGCGGTAGAAAATGAGTGAGTGAGTGAGTCAGACATCCGTAAGGACTTATTAATAGGTAAATAATTAAAAATGCAGACTGTAGTATATCTGGACACAGTGTTTGTGTCTGTTAAACACGTTGATTCAATATTGTATTTATAGTATATTTGTAAATCTGTATTTTCACCTGCAGAAGGAATAAAATGCTAAGGCTTTGACATCTGTCTCTGTATCTATGTGTCTGTACCCCTGCAGGATTTTTGAGCAGAACGGCATTGGTGTGATTGTAGATGAGGAAAGTCTGGAGTTTGTTAAAGGAGCAACGCTTGACTTTTGTCAGGAGCTCATCCGCTCCTCCTTCCAGGTTCTCAGGAACCCGCAGGCAGAACATGGCTGCTCTTGTGGCAGCTCTTTCTCTGTCAAAGTTTGAAACATGTTTCTGCATCACAAATATTTGAGCTGTAACACTCAATCCCAGTTCCCCATTTTTTGTTTCTTGGTATCTAGTGATGAAGGAAGTAAGAAGAGTTAAATCAGTTTTGTTAGAGGACACAGACCACATGCACAGAAATAAGTCAGAATAGAGAACCAGTGACATCCTCTCATCGTATCTGTAAACAAGCCACATTTTAATGAGTTCGTTTTGTTGTTACAAACACACCCACATAAGTGAATCGAAAGCAAACAGTACAAAATATTGTCATTTTATGATGTGAGGCTGTAGTCATAAAATGCATGGACTCTGAATATGGGAAAGCACTAAAATATCTGCAAATTGTACATACAGACTGTAAATAAGAATAAAATAAAGATATGTGCAACATTTTTCAGAATATCTTTGCATATTTAATATCATTTTTTAAAATATATTCATGTTGTGTTTACAGCTATTATTATGGACTTTGAGCTTTCTTTTCTTTTCTTTCCACATTTTCGTGTGTGTGTGAGTGTGCACACATGTATGCACATTTGCTCTACTATGAAGGCTGCTTTTGGTACTGGAGACTTATCAGTAAGTAGCCAGTGTAACTGTATTAATACTGGTTGAATATGACATTTCTTTAAAATATATTCATGCACCCATGTCCAAAAACATGACTTGCTTGTAATTAACATTTACAATGATGATAGTTTCAGTGATGATTAAAGTCATTTCATCCCCATCTTTAATTCCTTCACCCATCATGAGAGATCAGTGATTTCCTGAGCCGTCCTGCGCAGCAGCTCTAGACATCAGTGGTTTGAAGTCACAGTAGACTGAGAGGTTTGTTTTTAGCAGCTGATAACATCCCTGATTAGTTCTGAGTAAATTCTTTGGATTCCATCACACATCACACATCTTGAACTCAATCACATCTTTGATTAGATCACAGCTACAGCAGCTCCATGTTGTTTGTGCTTTGTTTACTGCATTGTAAGTGAGAATTGCCTTTCAGATTTCAGCTGATTAGACTGGTCTAATTTCCCCTAAAATGCTATGTACAAAAGCATCAATCACACAATTCATTATACACTCCTTTTTTAATCAAATTTGACTTTTAAGAAAACATTTCACAAAAATATACAAAAAAATGCCTTTACAATTGATATTTACATTAATATCAGAAAATCAAAATATGCACTGAACACATCTTGCACTATTAATCAGTATGACAACAAATAAAATATAAAACATTTTGCATGTTATAATATCCATTTACTTTTATGTTTTTCTTGAGTTGGAACATTCCTATTCAGTAATAATCTGTTCATGGTAGAAACAAATTCTTCGTTCCTTAACATGATAAATGACCTTTAGCAGCACAATGAGTAATGATTTTTATATGATGCAACACGGCATCAACACACATCCTCCATTCCCATTTATTTCTTTTTTTTAAAGACTGAATAAGAACCATGTTTTCTTTAAAAATTTGTTCTCAGACACAAAATACAAAGCCTACATTTCTTACCTACACACACACACACACACACACACACACACACACACACACATTTGCACACAGGAATCATGGTTAATGCTGAAGCTAAAGATGCTAAGGTTGGGAATGTCACCTACATGTGCAGGGAGGATCTGAGGTGCTGATGAGTGAATAACATGTTCAGGGATGACAGTAAAGACCACTGGAAAACCACAGTGAGCAGGTCAAGTGTACAGTGCATAGTATGCTTTGGCATGCTGACATCCAAGAATATAACATCTGTGTTACATTCAGGGAGAAGGCCACTAGAGTTCTGACTGTTAATGAAAAGATTCCAGACTCAAGAACAAATACATCAAGATATGGTAATCACATAAAAACAAGTGTGATCAGATATAAAGGAAAATTTTAAACCAAGAGGTCCAACATATCATAAAAAGACAGCTTTAAGGCTAATCCTGTTTTGCTTGCTACACATTTGTTTGTCATTTGATTGGAAGAAACTCTTACAGACTTCAAGAAACAATGATGCAGACATACCACAAGTAAAAAAAAAACCAAAACATTTTATCTTCATCCCAGGGATGGTGTGAAACACAAGGCAGGGCATACACAGATTTCAGACATCAAATTAAATTTTCTTTTTCACCATCAATCAGACTGAGCAGACAATACAGTGTGGTTCAGGCAGGTGTGAAGGTGGGACTGGAGGCTTGTTCAGATACATGCACCTGGTTCTGGAAACATCGGAAACCGACGACCATCAAGAGCATCTGTCCTGGATGCTCCTCCTCCTCCCTTCTCCTCTGGGTCTACAGTGGCATGGCATGTGTCAGTGAGGAACATGGACACACCTCCACACAAACAAACTGTTTAAGAAACAGAAAATTGGACATGTTAGAAATTAAATGCTTACAAACCATAACATGAAATAAAATCATCTGTTCAACAGTATGTGTCAAATCAGACTTTTTTTACTCAACCAAAATATAACCACAATTTACTGATATATTTAAAGTGATATATTTTTTTGGTTCTGTGTAAGACACATTCCTGTGTTTACATACAGCACATTAAAGAGATTCTGATTCTTCTACTCATTTCTAATGTAATCTGACTCAGAATGGAGGTTTATATAAATACCTGGCACAATGGGTGTTTTTACATGTTAGTTAACTTCCTTATCACAAGGTTCTCTTGACCAAAAGGCAGAAGTGAAATGTCTGCAGTCAACATGAACTAAAACCATAAACACAAATATCAGTCACTAAGCACCTTCTATCGTCACCTCCAGCACTGACGACGAACCGATCCCCACTGGTAAAGCGGATGTTGGTCACATGGGCCGAGTGGCCTAGAAATCGCTTGTGTTTGGCCTGAGGAAAAACAGGGGGTTCTTTTAAGAAGCGTCTTTTTCACATTGCTTTGTGTTGAGAATGGTGATGCAGCATGCTAAAGAAACCTGAGCATTTAAAATGGCCTGCTATTCAAAATCAAGGATTCAGATAATCAGGACTACTTGGCAATAGATCAAAAATCTAAAGGTCATGTGTGGAGCAGTAGCATGACATAAAAATCAGGGAAGTAGTTTCATATTTCACAATTTTTGCTCTGCTGGAGACACAATTACTCTGAAATAATTCATAATTCATGAGCAGGGTAAGAGGACGCTGACCATATTGTATGTTGTTTGCTTTAATGTAATTGTAAAATTGTAGTAGTCAAGTAGTATTATTTATCTGAATTGTTGAAACTTTAAAAAACTCAAGCTAGACAACGTTTACAAGAAAAAAATTGACGAACATTTAATTGTATTGTCAAAGAATTTGGTTACTGGCAGCACTCCATATTATCATAGCCATTTTTACATTTGTAACAACAATTATTTTAATATATGTTTAAAAAAATGTACTTACAAATTTCTCTGGAGCTGGAAAGTCGAACAGCTTTACCATTCCAAAGTCATCACCTGTGACTACATTGAGGCCGGAATGGGAAACACAGGCGCATGTTACATCAGCTTTATCTGTGTTGCGGGACCAGATTCCCACCACCTCATCCCCCAGAACACTGCACACACAGACAAAAACCAAACAGCAGCAAGTGTTACTGTAGGAAAATCTTTCCAGTCATCACAGTGTGAACTGAAAGTACAAGCCCAAAGGTGAAGCCTGAATTAATGTGCACTTTTCCCATTTTATAATATAAAAATATAAATAAGGCAGCAATTATTTGGTAACTGAAATGAGAGCACTGCAGTATTTTGAGTTACCTTGTCCAGGTAGCCCAGGTGATTCTGTCTATGACTGCCTGCTCTGTGACCTGCTTTCCAGAAGGCACTTCATAAACCAGTCGTTTATAAGCACCAGTGGACAACTATGGCAAACAGGATAAAGAATATATGGTAAAGAAGGGTGTGTAGGTTGTGTTCTTTCTATGGCAGAATTATTTACAAAGGAGATGAGACAAATGAGACATCCAGTAAAGTCTGTTGTGAGTAGGGAGTTTAAAAATATATGAATCCACAACTGCAGATATCATAGCAAAAACAATTGTGCACAAACACACAAGGGTGTACCTGTATGTAACAGCTATCAGCAGAAAAGTCCATCTGAATGACAAAGCTTGAGATATCTCTGCAGCAGTTAATGCGGTTCAGCTGAGGTCCCAAGGTCAGGTCGTAGAAATCTACAGCATTCTCACTTGAGCCAACAGCAAGGTAGCGTGAATCAGGACTGAACCTGTTTGGGGAACACAGCAAGCTGTAGTCACCTGATTTACATAGCTACACCAACTTTGCTTCAAAGATGCAATGAGAAAAAAATTGTTTACAAAGCAAACTACAAAAACAACAAAAAAATGAATGGAAATGAGCTTTCATAAATAAATCTACTTAGATCACTCAGGATATAAATTTAGGCATAACACTAACCTGCCAAATAACATTATGCAAAAATGTCAGAAAAGATTTTTTTTTCTATTCAAGAACTTCATTTGTTTAATTTAATTTTTGTTGACTCTGATTTTCCACAGCAGCTCAAGCAGCAGAACTTATCTGACAGCTTTGTTTCTGAATATTAATGAAGCCTCATATTTATAACATGAAAGACAAGAGAGAATTAAACACAACCAAAGAATCCAGGACAAACCTGTGTTTTCTTTTCACGCATGTACAATTCACATAACATCATTTGAAACTGTAAGGACAAGTACAATATTGACCAGTGTATCCTGAAGTGCAAATGTCTCTACTGTTTTAAAAGAGCTCAAGTCTAACCTGATATCCTGGATGGCAGTGCGGCGATCTCTCTTTTTGCCCCAGATCTTCAGGGACGTCACAAGGAGGATAATGAACTCTCCATTCTTCATGCCGATTGCCACCATATCACCCTCAGGACTATAGCTGACAGTGCGTGCAGCATGACCTAGGTTCACCTTATTCAGCATCTTCTGTTTTGGCCCATAGGAACACAACACTATTAGTGTTATCAGATATTTAACACACTGCTGAATTCCTTTCAGTATCTGGTGCCATGTCAAGGGTAGTGCATTCCAATAATCTCACAGAGCACTGGATTAAGTAAACACTTTAATGGTGTGTGTGACTTTATGACTTTATACATGACTATCTGAACTTGTTACCCTCTCAGGAATGTCCCAGAGGCGTACTGTGCCGTCCTCAGCAGCAGAGAGAAAGACGTCTCGTGTAGGGTGAGCTCCCAGTCCCCAGATGGGGCCGTCCATGTGGCCATTCACCAGGATGTTACATGCTGCATTCTTCTCCCCTACCTCAATGATCTCTGCATTCCGTGTGCCCACGAGGATTTTACCCTAAACAAGACAACAGATCAACTAATTATTAATGAAGGGCAATGGTAGAAAATCTTTTTTGAATCTCTATTCAAAATATGTACATAATGGTTTGAGAATGAATATTTAAGTATTCATTGAAAAGCACCAACACATACTCAAGGCCTGTGAAATACTTTTTGGCCAGAAATCTGAACACAAGACAATCTCCTCATCATGACTTTCACACTGGTAGCTCAGTCTCTACTACAATGATAAAATTGTATAAATATTGGCTAATACCAAGAAAACTATGAAAAATCTGGTACATATTTGGAACATTTTTCTGTGTTTGCAGTTACTTTACACTAACAAGTTATAAGAAAAAAAAAGCTCTCACATTCCCCTGAGTTCCTGAAAAAGGTATTACAAAATTAATGCTTCTACAAATAAAACTTTTGCCCTGTTGTTATCATGTAGCAGATATCATGCTCTGTAGTACCTTGCCTCTGCAGACAGAGCGCACACAGTCAATAAGCTGACCAGTCTCCAGTCTGAAAGCTCTGCAGCGCTTCAGCTCCTGATCCCACAATTTCAGTGCGCCACCTTCTTTTGACCTGTAGGTGGCAGTGCACACACACACACACACACACACACACACACACACACACACACACACACACACACACACACACACACACACACACACACAGTCTTGCTATACATAAAATTACTAGGTTACAGGGTTTTCATAATTAAGAATAATCAAAACACCTATAAGTCCTATGTATCTAATAACAATCCAGGCTCAACTGACTCTTTACTTGCACCCAAACACTGTAAGAGCATTGCAAATGTGCCGTGAAAGAGGAAGTTGACTCACGGTCGTTCCTTGCCACCTGTGACGATGAGGCCATCTCGCAGTGTGGTGTACATGGTGAAGACGGGACCAGTGTGTGCCTTGGCCACAATTCGTACTAGAATGTGTTCCTTCCATACACAAACATCTCCACTAATGGTACCTGTAAATGTCAAGTTATTCTGAAAAGAAAACAAATCTGCACTAATCTAGTGACCTCTAAGCAAGAGAGAACAGTAAAAGCAAGGCATTTCTCATTCTGATTAATTTTACACAATAGTATTTATATAATATTATATTTTGTTGTTTAACAGCTACTACATTACTACATTTTCTGCAGAATGTTCTAGTCTAGTCCATTCATTTATTCTACTTTACCCAACTAGAGACAGAATCCTTACCACAATAATAGAGAAATAATCATGTTTAACAGAGTACAGAATCTGTTTAGTTTGAGGCTCCTGCTGAAGCCTCTTCTTTCATTAACAGCAAACAAACCCATTACAGCAGATGTTGAGTAAAACCTGTGTGTAAGTATAATGTGATACTTACAGCTCCGAATGCCACAGAGAGCATGGTCTGCATGCGGGCATCCTCGATTGTGCTGAGTACTCCTTTCTTGCTGAGCAGAGCCCGGCCGGCGAGCGACCAGAAGCGCACATGCTTTATGCCCACAGACACAAACTGAGTGTCAGAGTCCGGCCGAAACTCAGCCACAAAGATCCGCTGTGTGTGGCCAGAGTGACTGGCCACTTTGGCACCTTGGGAACAATAGAAGAATAGAGTGTAAAGACAGACAGAGTGGAGCTGAACAGAGAGAATCAGAGTCGACTTACCTTCCTGCCATTTCCAGATGGTGATTGTGTGCTCGGGGTCAAGGCCGACAGAGAGGAGCAGCTTGCCAGTAGCACTGAAGCTGACTGAGCAGATGCCCCGGGAATGATAGCTGCGCAGCACAGACAGAGTCTGCTTATTCATGGCATCCCACACATGGATGGAAGGTGACGTGGCTGAGGAGCAGGCATAAAATTTGGGTTTAGTGCTTCGGACTACATTTTTAAACAATTAGAATACACTTAGTAAACCATAATATATAGAATATACATAGAAGTGAATGCACAGGGTGTCTGGGTAGGTGTGTAATCACTCTTTATGCACATGTCACATAAACTTGAAACTCAGCAAGAGTAATAGTACTTATTGTACTATTGTACTAACACCAAAATTAAAATATTGTACTATTGTACTAAGTTGTTTCTATATTTTACATTATAATTACAAAAATACAGTATAATTACATTTTACTTAACTATATAGTCATTTCAAAATAAAGTACAACATAAAATACACGCTCCTAATGTTAGTAATGACATCGTGTTTACATACATACGTGTAATTTAATTTGTGTGGTTAACTTACATTCAGCAGAAATGGCAGATTTAGCCTCATAATACTGAGGTGATAATATGTGATACATTGATAAGACAGTGTATGTGTTAACTTTAAATCTTTTAATGAATGTATATTATGAACAATATTTGAAAATACTGGAAACCATCAAGTTTATCTGGAGTAAATGGGCATAGAGTCAGTAGAGGGCAGTGTTCTAGACGAAATCAGCACCAGTCCAACCCTGCACTAGATACATAATCTGCTTTCTCATGCATTACACCAAGGATCATGTATCCAACTTCATAGTCAAACACAGTGGTGCAATATAATGATATTTCATCACCGATTTCTGGCAGCTTAAGAAATGTTTGCTGGCTACGAGTTGATGGTACTAACCTACAGCATGATGAAGGTGCATAATGACTCTGTCACAGATTTACTCTTTACTAATATAGCAACTGCAGTACTGCCTAATTGGAGCTCCAGAACAGGTTTAAAACAAAATGTCTTACCTGACATATCACCAGCATCACCTGCAAAAATGTCAAAGTGTTAATGAACATACGTAACAGGCCAACCAGATATAAACCTTCTCTCAGAAACGTTTTCTCAGAAGATTGTTTGTTTTACACAAAGTAATACATTAAAATTGCTTATTGCTGTAGTGTCATGGTCATTATAGTTAGAAACACTAAAGTTTCAAACAATAGCTAAGACAATCATACAATCAGATAGAAAAAAGCGGCATAGAGGCTGACGTGTCATTGATGTGTAAAAGTTCCAGGGTAAAGTCAGTGACATTATCCTGGATAATAAAGGACAGTCACACAAACATACCTACTTGGCCAGTTGCCACCACGTTGGGGAACTTGGGGTGTTGATTAATGGTGAGGCACAAAATGTCATCACTGTGTTCCACATAGAAACTCTGGCATGCTAAAGGAAACACACACAGCACATCCTACATTGCACTCAAAAATCCCATCTCCCTTAGCTCACTTCACCTGAGACCTCTTTTAAGAACATACCTGTTGTTAAGTTAAGGACGATTCCAACTGAAGCCGTGTGGTAGATGATATCCGCCCCCTCGTTTAGGTAATGCACGTTGTTCCGGCAGTCGTTGCCCCGGTAACCAAACACCAGTTCTAGCACCAGGTCCTGTGTTAAGAGTCAAATACGGGTTAGAGTCAGAGGTCATCTCCATGGAGATGGCAGAGAGGTTAAAAGAGTCCACTTGCAGGATGGGAGAGGACAGGCGGAAAATAAACAAACTGCAATTGAATTAAGGAAGGTTAACAAGATGAGTAAGGATAATGGCTCTTCCTCAGGGCTGTGTATCTGGATACCACATCTCACACATCAAACAGGCCACTGTGTTTGTGACAACCATGTCTGTGAACCTTTAGAATATTCTTAATAGAGGACATTCTATAAAAGATCTAAAATATGACTATAAGATCAAAATGAATATTAAATTGTATAAGTATAATAATATGATAAATACTGCTTCTTGATTTCTGCACTATTAATTTCTTCAAATCTGCCCAGTTTCAATTTAGTACAGTATCTTTTGAAGATATGTTGCTTTACATGACATTTACCTCAATGGGCCTTTTCTTCTTGCCCACATTGTTGGTTTGCAGTTTCTCTGGTACTGGTAAAGCCCTGCTTACTGGGGGTCTGTGCCCAAAATCAAGCACAAGTTCAAAAAGTTACATGTATTCCTAGCAGACAATGGTTCTAAAAAAATAGGATATTATCTGGCAATTATCATTTAGTTTAGACAGGTCACAAATATCCTAAGAATTTAGAATGATCATGTGACTGGTGCTGAGTGAGATGGACGAGGCTTACCTTGAGCCCCTTCATGGAAGCATTGACAGAGAAAAGCAACGTGTTAGAACTACTGTCTCTTATTTAGCTGTCAGTCAATTGCACCAGAATAAAAAGAACAAAACATTTCGACACAGAACACAAAATTCACAACACAGAGCCTAAGCACCTATAAACTTAAGCAATTTTTTTAGTGACAGCAGTGATTATGTAAAGCCAGAAGCATGTGCTCTGAAGCACAATGGCTCAGAGCCGGCAATACAAGAACCCTGAAAAATGAAAAACATACCCTGAAAAATGAAATTATTTATACCTCAAATAAGATTATGCCGCATGTGGAGCCGTGATTAGGGCTGACGTACACAAAAGTCTTATTGGGATTATCACAGAAGAAAAACAGCCAACACTGAGTCTCATCTATTCAACAGCTAAACTAAAATCCCTTGCTGCTAATGCATATAAACCCAGGTAACTGCTTGCACTTATTTTGATGAAAAAGGAAAAGCAGGTCTAAATATAAAAAAGAAATTCACAGACATCCACAATATTCACAGAGCACAACTGAAACATTTGTTTTTTTCTAACAGCAGCACTTAGTTCTTCTTACCTGACTACCCCCTGCCTTCATGTGGTGACAGGAAAGAGTGCAAAGTAGAGACAGACATAGAAGTGAGGACGAGAGGAAGAGAAAGATACCAGGATGCTAGATTACTCAAAGACAAGGAAATCCCAAAGAAACACTACTCTTGGTCATAAAAATGTCTTTCTGTGTCTTTAAAACATCCTTTAATTAAAGTCATCAAAACAAGTGATCAATACTCTGATGTGTCATCGGGTTTCTCTTTTTCAAAGGATAAGGAGTGATATTGAAATATTATCTGTTCTCAGCCAAATATCAAAGAATGACCACATTATTTATTGCAATCACTGAAGAATCTTATACTGCTTCTGGTCACTGTTGTTTGGAGAATCTGACAGCAGAGGAAACTGATGTGCAGTAAAATCACCTCTGTAACATGAACTCTTAATGAGATAAATCAATGTTTATGGAATTCCTTGGGTGTAATCGTAGGACAGCTAGTGGTCTGTACGTCATTTAAAGTAATCTTGATACAGTGCAAAGTCTTTCTATCATACACCAGCGGTGGTGTATGAGTGTGAGCTAAACATACAACACACGAATCCAAAGAACACAGGACATTAATAATTAAATATAACTACTATTATCTAAAAATAAATAACAATAAGGTCTTAAGAATTTTTATAGAATAATATCAGGCAAAGTGTCAGGTTTGTCGGATGCACTGATTAAAGTGTACAGTGTTTTTCTTAGTATTTTACAGTATTTTAATTAGATTGTACACTTTTAGATATGTATAATATTATTGTACACATGTAATTTATGTTCTTGAGAAAAATCTGCACTTGCTACAGAAATTTGGAGAGTAGAAAATTAAAACAGGTACATATCAGAAATGTGTACATATCTTTATCCCTGCACAAACTATGTACTACTTATAAATGATCATTTATTCATGTGGTAGCAGTGCAATGCATAAAATCAGGTCTTCAAGTAAAGTTAATATCAAACATCAGAATGGGGAAAATATGCTCTTGATGAATATGGCACATGTTGATGGAAGATTGGCTGGTTTAAGTATTTCAGAAACTGCTGATCTCCTGAGATTTTCATGCAAAACGTTATCTCGACAAAAAAAAAAATCCACTGAGAAGCACTTCTGTGGCTGAAAGCCTTGGTGAAAGAAGTTAGAGGAAAATATAGGCAGAATGGTTCAAGCTGACAGGAAGTCTACAGTAATTTAAATATTCACACTTTGTAACCACAGTGAGCAGAAAAGCATTTCAGAATGCACTCAAACTGACCACAGTGGCTCAATTTTACTCCTGTCAGCCTAGAGACTGGAAACATTGCCTGGTCTTGGCATTGCACTTCTGCCACATGATTGATCAGGAAATTGAATGAAGATAAAGCGGCTAGTGAGTGTATGAAGAAATATTAGTAAAGAGGAAAACTTGATTCAATAGTGTTGTTGTATAGTATATTATATACAACCTATCAGAAGTTTTGAAAGTAGGGTTGTACAAGGACTTTCACATTAGCAACCACAACTGGAAAATGGCTCTCCTGACATACCTTTCATCTGCTGAAGGCTCTTTTTGCTGTAAATGCGGCTTGACCCCTGCCATGGGTCTCATATTGGTAGATAAGGCCTTGATTACATAGTTGATCTCATTCTCTCGAGTCACATCACTATCATAGCCTGCAAGGAGCCAAAAGGAAGCGAGAAGATGAGATGACCGTTCGCCAAACATGCCAGAACACAGTCTTTTAACTGAAAGAATCAAATAGTGGCTTGTGAATCAAATAGTAGTGCTCCTATTATTTTGAAGTTTAGAACCTCAATCAGCTACAGTATAAGACGTGATCTTTTGAGCACTCTGTATGGAACGTGTTTAGAAAACAAAAATAAAGAAGATAATTTTCAAATTAGATCTATAATATCTATATGTTATTTCTAGATATAGCACATCTATATAATGTAATTCAGTGTGTTTCTCTCACCCCCATCATCCTCACTCTCGATATCAGATTCCTCACTATCGCACTGGCGCACATCTCGACAACCCTCGGTGTTGTGGCTCCAAATCATCAGAGACGTGTCAGCTCCACCCACCGTCACCAGCAGAGAATCGTCATGTGTCCAGCGTACATTGGTTACATGGGTGCTGTGGGCCACATATCGCTTGAACTTCGCATGTTTTCCCTGATTAATATTAGAGAACATTTATCATAACTAAGTGCTCATCAAGGGAAATACAAATAAAACAAAATCAAGAGGTTTTACAACAGAAACAATCGTGAACAATAACTGATCCATACAAAACTAGATTTTTATTCAATCAAATAATCCATATACTCTGCAGTATTTAATTTCAGTACGAATGATTCTTACCTTAACAGGATACCTGAAAAGCTTTACATATCCAAGGTCATCTCCTGTTGCCAGCACCTGTCTGTCGTTGCTAAGACATGCTGTGGTTACCTCGGTAACCTCGCTAACCACTGGCCAGATGCCCTCACAGGAGCTCCCCAACACACAGGTCCATGTGCTCCACTCAATCTTCTCCACCTGGATATGGACACAGCACATGGAATAAAATGCCGGTCTTTCAAAATCACAAGAAAGCATGGTAGGTTCCTGTGATAAAGCAACAATGAACTTAAGTGCAGCCCAATTCCTTGTCTCCAAATTTAGACCCACACAAATAAAAAGTGGGCCATGCCCTTACCCCATTTAGACCTAGGATAAGAGCAAGTTACAGTAACCACAACAATACTTCAAGCATCCCTTACCTCTACGGCAGGAATGGTTTGCTTCTTCCCACGAGGGGCCTCAAAAAATAGCTGCTCCTTAGTTGCAGTGTTGACCTGCAAAAGCTTCCCTGGTGAAAGAAGGCACAGTTTTCATAAAGGCTTACAACACAAAGCCTATATAGGAGTTCTTTCGAGGAGCAAATTACAAAAAAGCAAGCAAACAAAAAAGTTATACAAAGAATAAACAGTGCAGTCTAAGCTTGCTGTGTTTATGATATTCAGCAACACCGGCCTAGACTATATTATTTGTTATTTATGTGTATAACATTTATTTATGTCCAATAGTTCTTCTTACCTCTTTTGTCCCAGTCCAAGTGAGTGATGTAGTTCATGGAGCCTTTGCATACACCCACTCTTTTGCTGCTCATCACATTGTATATATCCACAAAGGTGTCACCTGAAGCTACAGCCAAATATTTCCCTGCACCTATTGCAAGTGAATGCATTTATCAGCTCTAATTCATTCTCAATACCAAGCTAACGTTTACTAATCAATGTCTTAATTATGTGATAGTGCAATTGTAACGTGTATCATGTTATACAGTATATATGAAACAAATAACTGTTAAATTTCTCATGCTATATAATACAGACAGTGTGAAATCTTACTTTGTTTCTTTGCAAACCTGAGCTAGTCTTATTTTGAACTTTTTCGCTTTTGAATGTCTTGCATTCTGACAAAATCTCTATTTTCAAATTCAAACCCTGACAGACACTATTTGTGGCTCAACTCAGAATAGACTCACTACTCAGTGTGATGTGTCTGGATTTTATGCCGGCTCCAGCGTGCTGACTTACCAGGAGAGAAGCGGATATCAGAGATGATGTCCTTGCGGTAGTGGAATGACACCAAGTCTTCCAGAGTGTCTGCATTAACAATGAGGAAGCTGCCATCATTTAGCCCTACTGCCAGAGCCTTGCCATCCGGGGAGAAACAGCAGCAGCGACCACCTGCAGTTAAACAAACACCGTCACTACATGCTAATCACCACTTTCCAGCTTTAAGTACTAACATCAGTAATGGATTTTTCATTTGTTTAAGGCTTTGGACTCTTTATCTAGCCTTTAGATTATGAAAAGACAAATAAATTCAGGCTTATCTAATGCTACATAGACAGTCTGAGAATGCTCAATTTTTTAAACTGCTTTGATCGTTTCTACTTCTTTATAGTGTAGCATAAAATACATGCCACTGATTACTGAGGAAATCTTTTTGCTATAGAAAATTAAGTGTCTCTGCTTCAAGTAATCAATAGGCATTTTAAGATTTTTGATGTGTTTACGTTACAGTTTTGGTTACATTCAAACATAAGGCTTACTAAAGTACTCATGATACATATGAATATAAACTGTTGCAGTACGGTTTAGATCCAGAACTTAGTATAGCTTTAATTGTAGATAAAGGAAAGCCCCAGCCTACCTTTCTTGAGTTTGCGTACAGCAAGCATGCAGTGGCTGGGAGATAGGTCCCATATACGAAGGGTCTTGTCATCACTCACAGTGGCACACATCGGCAGGTGAGGGTGGGAGGCCAAACCCCAGACTTCTCCCTCCATATGACCCTGGCCAAGCAAAACAAGTAATACATTTCAGTGCAGTGAACACATACCATGATTAATGCCCTTATATAAGGCACTCTCTCACTGCAAAAGTTAGTGCTGCGTTACTAAAAATCACTGCAGCATATCGATCATAGTTGCATGTTAGAGAGACAGTTCAGAGCGATGCGCTATCTAGTATATAGCAGTGAGCTTCTTTATCCAGGCCCAAAGAAGTGGCTTAGTATGGACGAAACATAACACATCAAGTCTGAATTCATAGCCAAGTTAAACTAGCATTGAAAGCCATTTTTTCTCTTCTTGATGAATAAAATCAAATTCATCAAAGGATGATGCTAGGAGGCTGTGATTGATTTGCTGAGTAAAACAAAAACAAAAAAAAAATGTGTTACACTGCAGTAATCATTTTAATAAAAAAAATACCTACCCAGGTGTATGCCATATTTTCTTGTTAAAAATGGAAGCCAAAATTAGCACTGTTCAGAATGTACAAAGTTTAGGACCTAACCACAGAAGCACCTGCCTGCCTCAGCTTAGTTTTTTATGTCAAAACCTAAATAACACTAACAAAATCTAGCACAATGTTAAAGATTACTCTAGGCACTTACACATATGAGTTAATTCTATTTACTGTACATACTCCTTGTACATTTTATTAATACATTAACTCATTCAGAAATTCCTTCTATTAATATAGCCTGGAGATATATAAAGGAGATATATTCAGTCTATCAGGACAGTACATGCCGTAGATAGTCGAAGATCAGGTTTATTCACTCACTGAGCATTTTATTTGGAACACTCTAATAATACTGCTCTCAAAACAGCTTAAATTCTTTATGCTATGCATTTGACAAGATGCTGAAACTTTCCTTTGAGATTCTGGTCCATTCCTGCAGATTTTTCTGGGGCACATTCATGTTGTGAATCTCTTATTCTAACGCATCCCAAAGATCTTCTAGTGGATAAGAAAACAGTGACTGAAAACGACTGAAGAGAACAGTGAACTCTGAGTCATGTTCATAAAAACTTTTGCTTTGTGTCATGGTGCATTATCTGGCAGAAAGGAGCCATTAGAAGATGTTAAACTGTGTTCGTGAAGAGATGCACACTGTTAACAACAATATTAAAATAAGCTGTATTGTTAACGCCTCAAGGTTCCCTGTGTTCAGTGATGCATTTCACTTCACAACAATTGTACAGAGTTGTTATCTAAGTTACTGTAGCCTTTCTGTTGGCTTTTTCTGTTAATCTCTGCCATTAACCAGGCTTTACCTTCTGTATAATTTGCTCGTTGGATGTTTTTTCTGTATTGCACAATTCAAAGTAAACGCTAGAGACTGTTGTGTATGAAAATCCCATCAGGTCAACAGTTAAAGAAATACTTAACTCAGCCATTGTGGTATTGCTCCAACAATCATGCCATGGTCAAAATTACATTATTTCACCATTCTGATAGTTGATATGAACATTACCCACATTTTAGGCATTGCACTGCTGCCACATGATTTACTGATTATATAATTACATAAATGAGTAGGTGTATGATCAAGTGCATAATTAGTGTATTTGACATGAAGAGTAAAATCTCAGAAAGACCCTGTGAAGTTTAGCAAAGAGAAAGTCTTTTAAAGAAAGTGTGAAATGTGTAAGTGTTGTGTTAGAGTGAAGTATGTTAATGTTTATGACTTGTATCCCATGCAGGAAAAAATAACTAAAAAAGATCCACAGCTTTCCACTTACCTCCCTACTGCATCAACATGGTACATATGCTTTCATTTCATTTAAAAATAACTTTAGCAAATTTTTTTTTTCTGAAACTGTTCTCTGTTTTTGGCACTGTGAATTCTACAATACAACAGTAGTCCAAACTCTACAGTTCCCTGACACACATTTAACACCTAACAGTGCATGCAATTTATCACCCTGATTTAGTTCAATCATGCTATCTGATGTGTACTACTCTATGCTGTAGTGCTGAAATGAATCTTGTACTAATTCATTCATTAATTAATCTTGCATTAGTTCTAGTAATAACTTTAGCTACTGGAATTATCTAATACACATGACAAAAATCTTAATATATTTATATGTCCTAAAACTTATATGTCCTAACAAATCATAGATAAGCATCAGCATCAGCAATGGTTATTGAGGCTACATAATAAAGCAAATTACATTTACGTGGCAGATGCCATTATCCAAAGCAACTTACATTTAATTCATTTATATAAACTGAGCAATTGAATGTTAAGGACCTTGCTCAAGGGCCCAGCAGTGGCATCTTCGTAGACCTGGGTTTCAAAATCACAACCTTCTGAGCAGTAGTCCAACACTTTCACCACTGAGCTACAACTTGCTTTTAGTATTGCAAAAATGATTATGCAAAACAAACACAACTATATAAATGCACAAACAAACAAATACATAAAAAAATCAATCAATAGACATCAAAATAATCATAAGCACAAATTAAAAGATGTGCTAGTTTGGAGAAATAGTGAGAGGCTATTGCTCTGTACCTGGACTAAGAGGGTAATAGGCCCTGTTTTGTCCACCTCTAGAATCTCTCCATTCTTTGTTCCTACAAGTATGTGTCCATGTCCCAGAGATATGGCACGAATGGAGGGATTGTCTTCCAATAATAATCCTAAACAGAAAGGATTCATCATATCAGGCCATATAAAAGATTTTTTTAGGCTATGTGGTTTACTGCATGAAAATGTACTATGAATCTGACAGACTCACCTTTTGACCCTGGAGCAAGCAGAGATCTCTTGATAGCATATGTCTTTAGGCACCTCTCAAATGTGTCATCCCACAGAGCAACTATCCCATCTTTCCCACCAGTCGCAAACCCCTATGTGTAGAAAACATGTCAGCTCCTTTATGTTGTTTTCAGTAAAGCTTTATGAGATTATGCCATTTCAGCTGTGATTATCAAAATTCATTCTTTCAATTCTCTCACACATTTTCTCAAGTACCTTTTCTAGCGCATGCATGCTGAAGACTGGTCCGTCGTGAGCTTTGACCGTCTTCATTAGGAACATGTCCTTCCAGATGCAGATGTCTCCAGTGCATGTCCCAGAGAACACCATCTCCTCTGTCCAACCATATACTGCGCACATCATGGTCTCAGTTTTCCCTATGTTGCCCTTCTTCCCAGTTAGACCTCCACCTTTGAAAGTATAGCAGCATGCTCAAAAATATATTGTGTGGACATATTGTAATATAAAAAAGATCTTCATTGTTTAGTCTTACCTGCTTTATGCCAGAACTTCATGTGCTTCACGCCAGCAGTAATGAGCTTATCAGGCATATATGGGTTAATTTTAACAACAAATATCTTGTCCTTGCTTCCCCTGTAAAAAAATAAAAACAGAGAATGACTTCAAAGACATGTCACACAATCACTCGGACAAATTTTCATAACATTGGACACATATCTTCACATGCAATTGTCAGCTTCAAAATAAGTCTCAGAATAAAGCTGCTCTCTGTCATAACAGAGAAGTGTAAAAGTTCATGGGAGCCATAGCCTGGCTGTAATTGAGCTGTCTGCTGTGCCATTTTCACTGTCTAAATCCCAGCCACCAAGACAGCCATGTGGAGCTGAGATAATAGAGGCTGCTGTCTCACTCCCCACATTAGGCCCTGTTGCAGAGCGAGCTGAGCAATGAGCAGCGGCTACACTGTCAGAGCCTATTTACATCCACCTGACTCTCAGCCCTCACCAGAGCCCTGTGGTGTAGCCAAGTCTGAGCTCTGAGCTACTGGGATAAAAAAAATTGTTCCTCAAAGTTGTTGAGGAAGAGTAAAAAAATTCTAAAACACTGTTCTATACCTTGTATATGTCATTACATCATATTCATAATATACTCAATTAGCATCAAAACATTTACTATTAATAGATTCATCACATGAAAACAATTCTTAGTGAAGCTGCACATAGATGCTATTTTCAGGAGCAAAGAAAAAGACAGCAGCGTCTGTTGGGTTAAATATACTTTTGACTGACCAATGATTAATAGGCTGTGACTGTTGAGTGTGTTATGACAGGAGGATTAGAAGGGTTATTTCTTGGTTTACTGGCTCATGAATAAGCATTGAGTCTCAGTTCTCCACATTCACCATGCAAAATAGAGCAGCAACGTACACCATCATGTCTGGCTGAGACAGAATGGGCTATACAGAAATGGAGCAAAAAAAAAAAAAAATTACTGGGAATGTAACTTTAACATCCTGGAATGTGTAACAGTATGTTCATGGAAAATAATTTGGTTTCCCTAATGTAGATTCTATAAAAATCCACTTTTCATAAAAATAAGGTCATAAAACTCAGCATACTCTACATGATGAAATCAAAATGGATTTAAAAAATGCAGAGCAGTTTTTTGCACTTAGACTCAGACGTTTTTTAAAAACAGATTTTCAACAACAACAACAAAAAAAAAATCCCCGCAAATTTCACACAGACTCTAAAAGTCTAAGCACAATACAATAACCTCACAAACAAACAGCTGAATATACTGCAGCCTGAAGGACATGTTTGTTTGATCATGTACACACAAGAAGCATACTAATTAAGTTAGCAACTGGTGATTGTTATTCTCAGAGCTCTGTGCTCATAATGAGAAAAGGTGGCTAACCGGAAAGCCGAGAGCTTCTCTCCTTTCCTCCAGTCCCAAAGCACTATGGTGTGATTGTCATCCAGTCCCACTGAGGCCAATCGCTTTCCGTCCGCTAAAGACAGACAGACAAACGGACACATACAATATCAGCAGTGATAGTAAGAGTAACACAGCAGTGAATATACAGTTATATAATATATGCCTTGTAATGAATGTAACAAGATGTCACCACAAATAAATGATGACAGTAAGTAAAGCCGTGAATGAATTTGCATCGTTCGGTATTTAGTCACACACATATTTAAAATATGCAGCATATTACACATGGAGCACATGACTTAAGAAAATGATGTACACGAAGCTTAAATCATTTTTCAGCCCAGACTTTCTCTACCTCCCATGCTTGTCTCTCATGCAGAGAGTCTGCTGCTATTTACAGCTAGCAGAATGACAGGCAAGAGACAAAGAACTCACAGGCATACAGCATTACTGAGAGTCCCTGTAGCATATCTGCTGTTCATCAGTAAAAGTCTTATTATTTTACAGCTGAAATAACTCATTGAATCTGTTACATATTTAGAAGTCAGACACTTATTAGATGGAATCAGAAACAGATTTAATTATTTACATCCTTAAATTAGAATCTAAAAGACAAATCTAGTAATTAAAGATGATTTAGTGAATCCCTGCAATATGTAATGTTATTGTCACAGTACCTGAGAAGTCAAGTGCACACACTCCAAACTGGTGGAATCCTCTGAGAACAGACAGAGGCTTCAAAAACTCTGATTCCCAGACGTGTATAGAAGAATCTCTGCCCACCTGTTCAAAAATGTATGCAAATGTATAAGTAAAAAAAATGGACATCAACTGGATGGACAATTCAACTCAGGTGATTCAAATGACCAAACATTAGAAATAATTAGCTTATGTGGTATAATTTTGGGATTTAATTAGATATTTGAACCAGTCCAGCTACATGAGCATACCTGGCCTGTAGCTACATAATCTTTGATGGGGTGGATGGAGAGACAGAGGATGTCATCGTCATGGCCCAGGTAGAAACGTTGTGTGTTCTGCTGTCTGTTATACACCACCCCCACGGCAGCAACATGGTACACAATCTCCCCGGTCTGAGTGTAAAACAGGTTACTCCTGCAGTCATAGCCTCTGTAACTGAAATGCAGTCAGACAGGCGACACTGTGATACAACCGTGAGCCAAATAACGAGGGGCAAAACATTGCACAGTGATGGATCACCCTGACACTGCCTAATGGTGAATAGGGTCCACCATTTGTCTGCTACAAAGCATTGTGGTATGAGGATGAATAGGAGCAAGTGTACCCATGTATAAAGTGCAATCTTAGTCCATTGGCTGGAGGTCTTTCCCTTCTTTTCATAGCTGCCACTCGATGCTTTTCTTTGTACTGCTTTTTAAGTTGAGGTAGATCTTCTTTGTAAACCTGGAATAAAATATTTAAGGCATTAAATCTCTCCATACTTGGGCCACAGATAAAGAAGGCTCTGATATAAAAACATTGACTGAAATACAGTGTTGTTGGTGTGCAATTTGTTGTGAGCAGCACTTTTTCTATGCAACGGTTATTTTATATTTCACAGACCTGTCGGCGATACGTAAGCTGTGTTTCTTGTTCAATCTCGGAATCCAACTCAGGCACGTCTGATTGGTCAGAATCCGACTCCTCACTGTTGGAATCTGCCAACATCTCTGTGAGTTTAGTAGGGATAAATGAGCTTGGAGACTTATTAATTAGAGTAGGCTTTACATCTATCTGTACTGAACTGCCCACTTTGCAGTAGCCCCACAAGTCAAGCTGACAGTGGGAAAAAAAAGCTGATGGTTAAAAAAACAACGCTGCCAGGATGAGTTGTGATGGGACCATTAGGAAAATGAACTACTCTGCACTAAACTGTAAAGGAAAATGGGCAATGCAGCAGTCCCGCATTTGTCCAGCATTTATGTTTATAAGCAATTTAAAATGATTTGAATGCATTTTATATCAAATATTCAAATATTCATTGATTAATAATTAAGTATACATTTAATTATTGAACTGTACCTTGTGCGGCTATATGGAGATTATCTTTTGACTTCCTTTCAGGTATAAATTTCCACTGAAACACTGAATGGTCAGCTCCACCGATAGTTATCGCCCACTGATAGTCATGTGACCACCTTACATTGGTTATGTGTGCAGAGTGACCTAAGTATTTCTTGAATTTTGCACCTAGAAAGAAGGAACAAAATGCGTGTTCAGATAGAAAGAGACAGAACATGACTAACAAACAATGATCCAGGTATAGAAAGCAATCTTTAAAGGGCACAAACCTTTCTTTATGCATGGATATCGCAATAATTTAACTAATCCGTAATCATCGGCTGTTACTATAATTTGACTTGAAAAGTTGGCATCTACAGAGTTGACGTCACTGATGTCAGAGTATTTAGGCCATATCCCATTCACTTCTGGACCGAGAACACAGGTCCATGAGGACCACTGTACTAGCTTCAGCTCCTCTCGGTTTGTCACCTCCTTCCCAGCTGAACAAAAATATCCGCAAGAACATAAACAACTAAGCTTCGAGTTGCATTAAATGAAATTATTTACTATTAGTATAATGTTACAAATCAAGATACCCGATTTCAGAGTAAACTCAACAACCCACAGAGACCTAACAGTTTGGAAGATCTAATAAATTGTATAGTGTTAAGTGGTGGAGAAAATGTGATTATCTTACTGGGCATTCTGTAAAATAGCCTCCTGCCACTGCCATCATTGGTCTGCAGGTATTTGCTGTCAGTGGACCAGTCCATGTGTGTGATGAAGCTGGTGGAGCCCACACATTCGCCCACCTTCTTATAGCGCTGCACCACACCGTAGATATCCACTGAGTTATCATTGGAGCCCACAGCCAGGTGAGTCCCATCGGGAGAGTACTTTAGCTCATGAATGGCTTCCTTGCGGTCTTTGATGTGCACCACTTCCGTCATGTCCCTATGAAAATTAGTGTATTGTATTTTTCTAGTCTACCCTTTTACTACTCTATTGCACAGTACTATGATTACACAGTGGCAAAAGAACTGATGCTTCCATTATATTTAATGTCACATATCTTATTATACATAAGTTACTAATAAAGACAGATCCTCTGAATATATTAAACTAAATATATTTTAGGGTGTTTCTCTTCTGTAGTTTAAAGTATAATTAATATAATGCTTGGGTGTATATAACCAACCTGATTCTCAGCACAGTGAAAGAGCCGTCCTTCATGCCCAGTGCCAGGTGGATGCCGTCAGGACTCACTGCTGCACAGCGGATGGGCTCCTCCATGTTACAGCGTGCTATCAAAGCATGGTCTACCAGGCTCCATATCCTACAATATTAAAAAAGTCAAAACTCAACAACGTAAAATACGTACTGCTCTTTTTAAGTCTGCAGATTTCGATTATGGTTTTTAAATTTAAAGACAGCGTCAACTTTGTACCGGACAGATCTGTCATCACTGCCAGTTATAGCCAAAGGTTTGGTCGGGTGCACCGCCAGGGCCCAAAGCTCGCCTTCACAGTGGCCCTGCATGATGAGGAAAGGCTTGGTGCGGTCATGCACCACCACCTCAAAAATCTCGCTGTCCTGTGTGCCAACTAATATGTGGTCCCCTCTCCAGCACACACTGCGTACCGACAGTCCTAAAATCATATCATCAGTAATGGGGTATTAAATCATACAGTTAGACAGTTAAATCATTCTGAGAGACAGTGAACACTGACAAATGTTGAAATGACTCAAGGAAATTGGGAGAGCACACAAGAAGGGTGGCAGGACTTTGCTTATGAATGTAGACATCTAAAGAGCTGCAGAGACGCTGGCAATAGGCATAACACGGTTGAATTCAAAGTGGGGTTGTTTAAATATGGTAACCTCGTCAAGGTAACCCACCTCTAGAATTTTCAGCTCTAGCTACTGATGAGTCAAAGCAAATTGAGTAAAAGAGCAAAAGAAGAAAGAGAGTCTGTTAGCACTGAAACACTGCATAACATTTATTCTAGTTCATGTTTTATAAAATAAAACAATATTAGAACATGTAAAGCTTTATGTAATGATCCCAGTTCCAAAAGGTACAATAAATAGTTTACAGGTAGAAGGGGCAAAGAGACAAAGAGATTTTATTACCTTTATATCCCTGGTCTGTTTCCCTGAGATCGATGACAGTGATAGGTTTGAAGCTCAGGTCCCACAGTCGGATGCAGCCATCCCTGCCACCAGTAGCAAAGCCCTCTTCACATGCATTCATGCTGAAAATCCCAGACTGCAAAGCCACACAGACAGAAAAAGGATTCATTAAGGTCAAATTTATCTTTGCACTGTTTGAACTGCAAACCTTTTTAGTATCAGACACATCTTTTGTGTATTCATGCTAATAAATAAGATGACATAGTGAGTACAAAACCAGACAAAGGTTTGGAATAACATATTAAAGTGTATTAAATGTAGTAAATTGTTCAAATGACCAAGAAACAGTGCTAGAAAGATATGTAGTATCTTCTTAACCAATTCTCTTTGTATCCTTGTACCTACGTGGTACATAGGTACTTGCTATAGGTAAAACAGCAAGAAATGAAGAAGTGATATCATCCTTTTCATTACAGATGATGGTTTTTATTAACTGCTCAGTACATCATACAGGTAGGAGATGCAGTGACACAACTCACCCCATGTGCTCCCTGTATGGTCCGGATCAAGTTGATTCCCTTCCACACGTAGATGTCCCCATTCAAGGCACCAGAGTATGTGACCTCATCCCTGGCACATGCCACACAGAGAATGGTCTGCAGCTCGCCTGTCCTCCCAAACATACCACGTTTAGGGGTCAGCGCGTTCCCACACAAACTCCAGAACTAAGGCAGTGAGAGAAAACAACTGTTGCAATATTTCTGACATATAATATATAGATATTATATAGTATAGATGTATTCTGTGTAAAACCTTTGACACACATTATTTGAAAATCTTCAAGTATCTTAGATGTCTCTGTCTAGTGGATACTTCACTGAACATACTGTATACATGAGAATGTAGCAAAAAGTTAAGCTGTGTTTAGACGAGCAAGCTGATAGAGAAAGGCAAACTGCAGAGCTCCATGTCATGCACACAAGGTCACCTGTGTGTGTGAGTGACCTTATCCTGAGAAATATAGAATCGTTGTGACTGAACTGAGCAAGGACAACAACATATGTCCTAAAATATTCATCAGCCATTTAGCATTTGGTTCCATGACTCCAAAGTATGTACAGTTTCTACCTACAGTATGAATTACTTTTATTTAATAATGTGTGCTCATGAAGATACACACTAGCACACACATGCCATAGCTTTCAATGTCAAGATTCTTTGATATTCAGGTAAGTGTATACTGGAATACTAATATATTCCAAACATGAAGGTCTTCTTTCCCCCACACAGAGTAGCCTTATTCAGCCTGACTATGCTTAATTCATTGGGAATTCAGGATGCTGGGAGGCAAGGCCAACACATTCAAGGCCAAACAGCTACAATGTACAAAAGGTGAAGATAAGGAAAAACTAGAAAGGAAAAAGCAAAAGCTTGGATCACTGATGAATGTGTCAGAAACT
This sequence comes from Tachysurus vachellii, assembly GCF_030014155.1. Lineage (NCBI taxonomy): Eukaryota > Metazoa > Chordata > Actinopteri > Siluriformes > Bagridae > Tachysurus > Tachysurus vachellii. Next base: position 15,889,487 of record NC_083469.1, read on the forward strand.
GAGTGTATTATGGCAGCACAGAAATAAACAACACTGAACCACAAAGCTAAGGTTTCAAGCCTTCTCTTTGGAAAGCTTTTAATGTAATCAACATGAGTCAGTGCTATTTATCTGCCAAACCTCTTGCCAAACACACAAACTACCCCACTGCCACCATCACATCTGATCTTCCACACTGTACATACAGCATATCCATCTGCCTGTTCCAGTCTTTGTGCAGTCACATATATAAAAATCAGGGACTCTCAGGGAGATCTTTTTACAAATGCATACAGGAAAATCCCTTGTGTGTGTGTCTCTATGTGTGTGTGTGTGTGTGTGTGTGTGTGTGTCTGTGTGTGTGTTATTCTGTCCTCTCCATAAAAAACTGTTAACTCTTCTCTTGTGAAACAGAATCATGTTTTAAAAATAAAGTGTGGATGGCACACAGGCAGCACTGCCACCTGATAGCTCCAGGGTCCCCAGTTTAATCCTGTGCTCAGTTTACTGTATGTGTGAAGTTTCACACTTGTGTGTGTTTCCTCCATGTATTCCAGGTTCCTCCCATGTCCCAAAAACATAGATATAGGCAGACTGGCTAAGATAATGTTGGTGATTGTGTATGTAACTTACACCATTACTATCCTATGATTATATTGAAACATGTAATGCAACTGAAATACATAAATCTAATAGTGACTGTATATACAATTCTATAAATTATACAATAATTGAATTGTACTGCAGTAGGACAGGAGGCACATGTGAAGATCTGAGTGAGCTTTAGGAGGCTGAGTTATAGGATGTGGTAGTGCGGGCAGCTCTAGCAGCTCAGTGAAGCTTAACAAACCACTAAGCTAAGAGTAGAGAGCAAATATGCATGCACACACACCACCTCCCTTCACAACATTAAACACAAGCAAAACCAAGGCTTTCTTCTAACACTGAATGAATCAATCCCTAACTTCAGTTGTTCTGGTAGTACAGTAATTATAAGATGGCAGAGAATCCTGTATTTCAAAGCCACCATGTTTTCCTGTGGCTGTCTTGCAAAGAGAAAGATAGAGAGAGAAGGGATTACTTCAGGCTAAATCTCCTTCATGCACTGAATGTTGTAATCGCTGACTGAGCACTGGGTCTGGAAGCAGATGTCACATGGTCCAGGAGGGAAAGACTCAGGAGCAACTGCCACACTGCACTGTCATGGGAATGGTGGATATGTGTGTGTGTGTGTGTGTGTGTGTGTGTGTGTGTGTGTGTGTGTACGTGTGTGTGAGAGAGAGATAGGAAGTAAGAGAGCAGAGATTTAGAGCCATAGCTACTTCCAGAGGATTAGCTGGAACGAAAAGACAAGCCTTTGTTGCAAGTAATAGGTTTTGCTCTTTTACTTAACACTCATTAGCAGTGACAATCACACTGTTCGGCACAATATAGCTTTATACTCATAACTCTTCTGCAATACCAGCAGATGATTTATATCCTCAAATGCAATGTGTCTCAAACTGTGAACTACAGTATTTCAGCATGTCTGCAATATGATGATTTAATACCTCTATCACAATGTCAATGAATATAAATTCTTTTCTTTTTTTTAAATAAAATTAATTACAAACTAACTGGAAGCAGCTGATTTGTAAAGGTTAATATGTTCATGTTCAATATTTGTTATATATATAAATTATTACAATTACTATTGCTTATACTATATTCCCATATATTGTGATATATACTGCATATTACTACATATACTGCAGTTCATAAAGCACGAGCTCTCATTGATCGTGCATTACTTGACACTCACAGCCATGAGATTAATGCACGCACTGCAGCACAACTAAAGCAAGTCCCTTATAGTATTATTCTATACTGAATACCGAAATCACCCAATGGCTTTGAAGAAGTTAAAAAGGCATTCAGCTCAAATTCTTTCATCAGCATTCGAACATAAGCTAAATCAGCAAAATACTTAAATCTTCATGTTATTCATTAGCACTACTCCAGTGCTAAACAGACTTTGAGCTAAAGAGCTACATTCTAATAACTCTGTACACAACAACTCAAAAAATAAATCTGCTAATATATATCCTACTCTGTGCTTTAAACACCTGCTTCAACACACCAGCTAATTACTGTGCTGTGTTATACCAGGAAAATCACCACGCTGAGTTGGACTCCAGCCCTGTCTATCCACCCACAAGCACAACTCCAGCTTTCTGCTTTTATACAGTGGGTGCAGGGTTTCAAAATACATTCTAGCTAAATGACTTGTTACAACTGGGGAAAGAAATAGACTGTTTTCCCAAGTACATCTATATCAAGGTTTTTTAATCAAGTAAAACTACTGAAACACAGAACATCTCTGTCTGTGTATTAGCTTCTTACTGTTAGCTTATATCATTAAACTACCATCAACTCTAAGAGAATATATTACTATTTTCTTCTGACTGGCTCGACCACACGTTCACTGTCCGTTTTTTTAGGAGCGCCTGCACAACTAAACATTTATGCATCTAATCAGCTAATCATCCTGACAAATACAGATCACTAGCTTTAGAATGAAGAAAAAGTGTGATCTTTTTATTTTTGATTGCGTCAAGAACAGATATCTGAGGCTCTTATGGGCACAGACTCACCTAAACTTGACAGTTCAAGTTTTAAAAAAAAATCACCTGGTATGTTTCCAGTCTCCAAAAGTCCAGCATTTAATACCAACACAGATATCAAATATACCAAAGAAATCACCTTTTTTTATTTATCCTGATGTTTGTTGTGAACATTATTGGAAGCTCTTTACTTATATCTGCATCATATTTTGCTTTGTGCTCCTAGTGCATGGTTAGTTGATACATAATCTGTGTGGATGGTGATTGTATTTTAGGACACAAAGTAATGATGATATTAGTTATTGGTACCTTAATATGCTTGACTCCACAGCTCACCAATTTGCTCTGCTGATACAGGTCCCATGATATATCAAATATCTGTTTACACAGGAGAGTGCATCAATATTACAGAATGAAACATGCTATTTTTAGTGTACAATGTGGAAGCCTTTGCATTCGTCACAATAGAGAAACCATGCAGACTTATATGATCATGGAAACAGGAAACATTCTGCACTTTAATTCAATTCAATTCAATTCAAGTTTATTTGTATAGCGCTTTTTACAATGGACATTGTCTCAAAGCAGCTTTACAGAACATAAACATAGAACAGAAGATAAAGCTTTAATGTGTATACATATAGGAAACGGTACACAACAAAAATTACACACTCATTTAGCTGTTCGTGTGAAATATGCCATCAGAAAGCAATTTCGTAAGTGCATCTTTTTCCAAACACTAAATCAGTGCTAACTTATTTATGGCTGTCTTCTTTGAGACTGACACTTATGAGAAATCATTGATGGGACGGGAAAAGAGGATGAGGGATGAGACATTACTCTGTCCATTTTTAACATCTTACATACTGAGTGTGTGTGTGTGTGTGTGTGTGTGTGTGTGTGTGTGTGTGTGTGTGTGTGTGTGCGTGTACTTACCCTGTCTGTATGGCCAGGAGCAGCTGCCAACACTTTTCCTCTCCTCCAGTCCCATATACAGATTGTGTTCTTAGAGTCAAGACCAACAGACACCAAACACTACAAAAGACATCAATATGAAAAATCAATATAAATTAATTTAGTGTTGTGTATCTTTCACAAACTACTAATACAGCTGTATAACTGCCCCTGGACCATTCAGTGATTTTCAGGTTGCTGAATACATGCAGGTTCTTTGGGCCTGAGGGATTGATGCATAAAATTAAAAGTGGTATGTAAATCTTTATCATTCATTAATCAACTGAAGACCTACCCCAGATATTGAAGTCAATCACATATCAGCTGCAGATTTCTAAATCAAATCACTCTGTATTGTTTCAGAGCAGATTCAGTATTGTTAAATATGTAATGGTTGCCTCATGAATTAAAATCACTCTCACCCTCACTCATTTTCTACCGCTTATCCGAACTACCTCGGGTCACGGGGAGCCTGTGCCTATCTCAGGCGTCATTGGGCATAAAGGCAGGATACACCCTGGACGGAGTGCCAACCTATCGCAGGGCGCACACACACACACTCTCATTCACTCACGCACTCACACACTACGGACAATTTTCCAGAGATGCCAATCAACCTACCATGCATGTCTTTGGACCGGGGAGGAAACCGGAGTATCCGGAGGAAACCCCCGAGGCACGGGGAGAACATGCAAACTCCACACACAAGGCGGAGGCGGGAATCGAACCCCGACCCTGGAGGTGTGAGGCGAACGTGCTAACCACTAAGCCACCATGCCCCCCTGAATTAAAATCAATATGGTATCATGTGGAATGCACAGTATTTACTCTATCTATCTATCTATCTATCTGCGGCTAGTTTTGCCTTACAATGAACTTACATACATTACTGTAACCAGTCTTTGGTAGCCACAGTTTCACAGTAGATGTTGTGTAAGACTTTTGTACTGGGGTAGCCTAGCACCTGAGCAAAAATAACCACTTAAAGGAAAAACCTTCATTCCTATCATTCCTGAATTAAACTGAGTTCAGAAATACATCAAGAAATGTGTAGCTCTACCTGTCAAAGCATTCAGCTGACTTCAGTATGTTTGCTTTGAACCCGATAACCGTTCTCCAATAAGGATTGTGAACAAATATATGGGATCTTTATATTTTGGCATTTAAGAAGATGCTGAATATATCCTCAAGAACAGACATTAATCTACTTCACATAGTGCTCCCAAATAGGCTTAGCAGACTACTGTTTGCTTCCGTTAGTGTCTAAAATCACGTCTTGACTTATACATTGTACTGTAGGATGTATTTAGTATTTCCAAACAAAATATTCAATAGAATGCACCACTTGAGAAAAAGTTCTTCAGTTGTACATTTTAGCATTTGATATCCTTATTTTAAACTCAGACATAGGGCTGACATGACGTTCAGCATTACGCCAAGATCATTGTCCACCGAGAGCGTCCCTGTGTTGAATTGGTACAAAAGAAAGGTACAGTGTTTTCAATAAAGCTTTTCATGTTATCCTTTGATAGATTTATGAAGGGGAGATTGGGTAGAGGCACTGTGAGTTTCAAAGAAAGCATCTTGAGATATATTTACTTCCATCTGTCTAGACAAAAAAAAGATGAGAATCATTTCCTTTTCCTGCTCTCCACACACGCCACCTCACTAACATCGCTCTGCTGGCATCGATCAGCCTCCTGGGGGTGGAGGGAGGATTCTCTTCCATAAAACCTCAGCCTGCCGTAAAATATTGATGTTATAAATGTGATTTTTCTCCTGCGAACCATAAGCCATCTACGGTTGGATACAATACAGTCTTTTATTGATCCCTGTAGTCAGCTGAGCACCGACACCACTCTGCTGCCTTTGTGAGGCAGAACACTTTAGCGCAATTGAATATCCAGCTCATAACTCTCTTTCGTTGTGCGATAGAGCAGGAGTTGATATCACAATGGCAATGTATTGTACTCACTTCTATTAAACGGGGTTGCAGACAGTGATGTGCTGCAGTATTTAATGAGAAAAATTATGATAATCTGAGATACTTGTATTTTTTATCGGTGTGAAGGTAAAACACAACTTGGTTCTGTGGATATGGTTACACAGTCGGTGATGTAAAAAACTGTAAGAGCATTCAAGCAAAAAATTGTAACAACAGAGTGAGACATTTATCTGTTCTTAAACAAAAATATACAGAATGAGTATCAATTTCATTTCTTTAATGCTTTTACTAATTCCATTAGAATAGCAAGAGCATGAATGTTAAGGATTTTGTGTAGCTCTCCTGTCTGTATCATGCTCATAAATACCTTAACTTCATCACACTATCAAACTCTCTTCCTCTCTCACCCTGCATGCTCTCGCTGTCAGTCAACCTGTCAGAGTCACACCAGTCAAGTGCTTACAGATGTGACACTTCAAAGCTCTGTGATTAGCCTGACAGCAGTTTTCCTCTGGTACTGAGCATATAACTTTGGAGTGTTCTCATTGTCTACATCCTAATTTCATGAATGTGAGTCATTACTTTATATGACTCTTATCTTGATTGAGTCATGAAAGACTATTTTTGAAATTTGACACATATATAATAACACTTTTCTCTTTAGTTTGGTGCTCACATCACAATACGACTTGTGCTTACCTGTCCATCGAGGTCGAAGGCAAGACAGGCAATGCCGTGTGTGTGCATGTCCTTCAGGATGGACACGGTCTGGACGGTGTAGGAGTCCCACACACAGATATATGGCTCCTTTCCCACTTGTCCTGTGGCCACTAACACAAGCTCTGGGTGCAGAGCTAAACTGTGCACAGACAGAAGACAAAAGGAAAACAGAACAATGTGACTGTCCACCATTTTCAGACACTATAGGCATCTTTAATCAGCACTTTGCATTAACTGATTCCATTTCAGTTGTAAGTTGTACTTTATGGACATAATATATGCAATAAATAGTCACTGGTTTTGTCACCAAGGAAATCGGAAGTCTTATACTGTATGAAAAAAGAGATAAATCTTTATATGAAGGAAAGATAATCAGGTCCTATCTGTAGTTGTAAATAGCACAACAATCCTAATAATCATGAAACAGAGCAGCCGGTTACCATCAATTCTAGTAAACACCATATTTAGGGTTCAAGCACCAATGATAAGAAGGACCGTCTAGTTTCTGGTCTGTTTATTAATTCTGGCTTTTATTGAGGTGCTTGCCAAAATATTAGACATGGAGGCCATCAGGTCCTCTAGTTTCCTAATATGTAACAAATTTGGTAGATAAATGGGTCTCCTGAAGACAGATGATTTTTCAAATCACACCCATTCATTTCACCAAACAAGAAGACTATTTTGTAGTTTGTGCATTTTTAAAAAAACAAACTTGGCCACTTTAGACGAGACCATTTATCAAGTAACAATACTCCAAACAATAAGGATCTTCCTTTACACAATTTAATAGTTTGAGTATAGTTGAATAGCACTCCATGTCGTTTAGTGTTAATCTGTAATAATAAATGAATAATTTTTAAGCTAATGTCAGTCCAATTCCCAAATAAAATTCTTGACATTCTTCAGTCAGATTATAAAACTATCGCCTCGTTGCTAGGCTACTCGGGTCTTTATGCAACCAGGTTGGGCACATATCTCTTTTTGTTCACAAACATGGAAGGGGTCTACTATGTGGAGGCTTAGTGTTTATCCCAAAGCTGCTCGATTTCTCAATCCAACATCCAGGCTTCTCTTTAATTCGACAGGATGAGGGATTATTATAATTAGTAGTAGTAAAAGTAGTAGTAGTAGTAGTAGTAGTAGTAGTAGTAGTATGAGCAGTAGTAGTAGTATGAGCAGTAGTAACAAAACACATTTGAAATCATCTTACATACTGTATAAAAGACAGGACACAAGCTCCCACACAGCTGAAGCTTACTTAAAAAGATGATGTTGCAGCCATACAGAAACACACTGCAACAGTCCACCAGCTCTGTATGGATCTAATGCCCTTGTTACGCTCTGTTTCTATGCAGCGAGTGTGTTTTTTAAAGGCTTCTGCAGTTGTATTACTTTATTTAACAGTGAAGAGAAGCAGGACTGTAATCACTTAGTCAGACTATTCCAGACCTTCACTAGGTATCTGTCTAGTCTCTCATCGCCTTTGCACCTTGGTCACCAAGCCACAAGCTTAACCACTGTGAAGAGTTTTGGAACCATTGTGTGTCAAATTATCCTGCATATCACCTGACAGTTACTAGTCTTTATCCTACACTCAGTAAAACACTTAATCTGGAACTAAAAATAGAGCAAAGGCATTGTGCTTTCTGGGGCACTGGCACAACTTCTCACATTTATTTCTCTTGCCTCCTTTTGTAAAATATAAAGAGGTTTTGCTATAGCATGCAAGGTAAGCCTAAAAAGATGCATGGGTACAGTATAGTTGTATTGAATATAACATCTTTGTCCTCACTTTAGTAGATCAATGGAACTGATTGGATGCATTGACAGACATATGACACCTGCTTTCAATTTCAGATTTTTTCATTTATAGTACACTACAGAGTTTGCTGAGTCTGCATTTCAGCACTTAAAGCTTGAGCTTACACACCATACACATCCCTGTATAGTGGAGATTAGCAATCAGGATGCCCTCATGATCCTAAAGGACTTTCAGAGGAACGTGGAAGATTAATCCCAAAGCCTTAATTCAATCCAGTCACAGGGATACACAGAGCAAATCAAAGAACCCGTCCCCTCTTAGTGTGTGTGCTTATATTTGCTGTGTTCAGGATGCACACAGGCTCTTAAATGAATGCAAATCTTGATAAAGTGTAATTCCATCAGCTCTAAACAAATAGGTTGAGATTCATTCCAAGTCTCTAAACATTACAGTTAATCCATATTTTAAAAACATTTACTGTGCTGGAGCATTTTGTCGACTATGTGCCACTAAAAATGATACACAGTAAGACTTCTCAGCATGGTGAATATATAATACTGCTCTTAATCTCCAAAGAACAAGTCTGACCTTCAGTTTTAAAGTGAAAGTCTGTATGCGTTTTGTTGAGCAGTAGTAGTGCTCATGCTATGGTTTATGATTTTATTCTCTGTGTCTACCGAGCTCAAGCCCACGCAGTGTGTAGTCTCAGAGAAGCAGCCTCATTCTCCACTGATTTTGACAACCTTAAAGCTTCAGTCGAATGTTTCCATATTAAAAACAGCCTTGAAATTTTGTGATATAAAAGAACATTTCAAAAGACATCAAAAGATTGGTCACAAATTAAAAGTGGCGAATGCAAGCTGAATATAAAGCTGATATGAAATAGTTATCTGTGAATAATGCAAAATAATACAGTACATTTTTTGCAAAGATTCTTTCCATTCCTATTAGCTAATGAATTGAGGTGAAGTAGCAACGTGGATTGAGCAACGTGTCAGATGCTTGCAGTTGGCCTGCTGGTCTATTAGCTAATGGGATGGAGGCAAACCTGAGTGGGTGGAAGGGTTAGCGGTGCAGGGCTACACACACACACACACACACACACACACACACACACACACACACACTGCTGTTTGAGTCACCAACAGTCAAATTATCAAAAGAGTTATAACATTTAGCCATATCTTACATGACCAGTTTCACTCTACTGTTCTGTTCTGATCTGACACAGTGGGGAAACAGAGCCCTTAAAAGTTCAGAGCCTATAAAGATTTTTAAAATCCTTAAATAGCTGTCTTAAGCAAAAGTTAAGAAAGTTCAAAAATAACTCTGTCAGAAACAATAATAAATGTGTTATAATTTGTATGTTTTTCTAACACACAGCTTTTCTGTTACCTGACTTTTTTATGTTACCTTTTATGTTTAATCTATCTATCTATCTATCTATCTATCTATCTATCTATCTATCTATCTATCTATCTATCTATCTCAGAGCTTTTAAAAATTCACAATAATTGTGAAGAATTATTGAAGCCAGGAAATACATCTGGATGTGTTTTTTGTGAAAACTAGAAATCTTGCTGAAAATCTTGTTTTAAAGTGTCCTACACAATAAAATGTGTCTTATTACTTATAACACAATGGTTAGTTGAAGTTGGAGTTACTGATTATTTACAGGTTATTGGCATCAGCTCAGTCAGAGTGTTTCTATGAAATCCCTATGTAGACTGCAGCCTCTCCTGATTTGAGACAAAGATTAAGTTTATATGTTGTTTTCACCTCATGTAATATAAGCAGAACTCAATGAAGAATAGACTACTTTATTATGTAGTCTGATGATTGTATTGTTCGATATACAGATGTGCGGTATCAAGTGCCTCATATCAAAGGATACAATATTCTGTAGTGTTACACGGTTATTTTTTTACCCACATTTATCATTTGGTGTTCCTTTTTATTTTTCAGTTTCTCATTTTTTCTATTTTATCAACTCACATGTTTAATCTCCACTATATTTCTAATTTATGAACACACTATTGCTTAATCTTTTTTGTGGGATTCAACTAGCAGTCATTCACTTATGTTTATTTATTTCATATAAGTCCCAGCCTTTAGACTCTGTATCACTTCTATTCATCTGACTCAATATTATGAAGCCTAACATCTTTATTAATATACATTATAGTGTTCTGTTAATGCTGTGGGATTCAAAGAGCAATAATGCACAATGCTTACTTCAATATACCCGTTCAAGCCCTTCTATTCATATGAGTGCTTGCAACAGTCCCAGAGGTAGAACTCAATATCATAAGGTCAAACATCTATATCATTATTAAGTAAAGTGCTTTATTACTGCATCAGCAACAAACTCTATACTTCAACAACAGAGACAAATATTCAATTGTGCAAAACTGGGGTGCTGAACAGATTTGGTACCGAGCCTAAAGCCTAAAGCATTACAGTGTATTATTAATCGCTACTTAGTAATCCCACAGCATTAAAACACGGCAATAGATAATGTTTAGGGAACAAAACCTATACCAGCACTTGTGAATACATTCCAGCTCAGAACATATGGCTTGACTGAAGGCTTTACAGCTGGAATGCATACAAGGTGAAAGCACTGTAATACTCTGTAAATGCTTTAGGATTATACCTACACGCCTGTCTATTATACCATTTGCATATATTCCTTTTTTGCCTAAATGAATATCTGCAGAATCTGTACTAAGTATGTAGCATTAAACGTCATATTGTTATAGGGTTTTTGACTCATGACATCATGTTTTATTTAATCATATGTAAGTGTGCTCTTGAAAATTAAACAGTGCTAATAAACTGACCTTACAAAAATAAATAATACAAAATAATACAAAAATACATTGATCCAGAAATGTTTTCACTGACATTTCAACTGGCTTTAATATAACCGATAAGGCAGTACAATTCATAATGTACAATAATTAGGCATTTCTTTTGCACAGTGGTCAACAAATCATGTATTATATACTTCCTGCTTAAAAACCGATTTTGCTTCCTGCAAATCCATCAACAGCACAAGACAGGCACAAGGCATAAGACTCAAAATTTTTTATCATATAACATTTTTTAGTTAGATGTTTGGACAGGTGAACACAATACTATGTGCCTGTGTGATTGTTCTAGTTTAGATAAATTAGCAAATATGGCATAGTTGGTTTATTGTCGGTTTACTGGTTTATAATGGACAATTCCGGTAAAACTGGTCTTGCTTTTCAATCAGCGTGTATTTTCCTGCCCAGTAAAAAGCCTTTCAAGCTTTTACAATAATTGTACAATAATACAGAGAGTACTACATCTGAAAACAAGGAGCAGTGTGGTTGTTTTTGAAACACAGCTATCCTACACAGTATTAGAGATTATTCTTCCCACGCAGGGATGCTCTTTAACTTACACTCCTGGCCTGCTGCTGCCTCTTCCAGGCATATCCGCTTAAAGAGTGCTTACAGAGTTTGTATATGTCACGTTTGGGTTTGTGAGTAGGGATGGGGGTGGTGGGAGAAATGTACTGTGATCAGTTAAACAGCTTTGAGACAAATAATGAATGAGTGATTGTACAGTATGTAATTGTGCTAAGGGTTAGAGCAGCCAAGTTGGACAGGAAGAGAATAGAAAAAGGAGGGGTAGTGAGTAAGAAAATGAAAGAGAGAGAGAGAGAGAGAGAGAGAGAGAGAGAGAGAGAGAGAGAGAGAGAGAGAGAGAGAGAGAGAGAGAGAGAGGATTCCCTTCTGCAGGGATAGACCAGGATAGAGAGAGATCTGTCTCTTAGTATTAACCTCACAGTAATGGGTTCACACATGCATGCCTACGGCGTATCAACACACATGCACTCTGCTCCCTGGGACTAGTCACATGGTCTATACACACCCACACACACTTTCTGTCACCTATGTCTCCTTCACATAATCTGTATGTAAATCCACAGAAATATGCCTGCCAAAATTACATACATTGTGTACAGTGTCTGAAAACACATATTATTGTTACCTCAAGTGAAGAGTATATACGAATATGAATGTGTACAGCAATGAGTATGTACACTTGGGTGTAGTGTATAAACTTCCATTTTAGTCTACTGAGGATTTTGCCTCTGGGAATGCAGTCACGCACACTTGCACACTGCGAATTGCAGAAAGCTGCAGCTCCATCACACAACACACGTCACGCTGTGTTTTCAAGGACATACAAACACCCTCTAAGTTCAATACAGCTCACTACAATTATATCTTATCTGTAAAATGCAGAGCATTCACTAGCACCTGGGCTGCAGATGCTCTCTAATGTGCAATTCCAACTGCCCCACCCACACAGTTTCACACTCATCACACCTAGGTTAAAAGTGATATGATTTTCCCCTTGATTGCACGCCCCCACAAACACTGGCAAACACATCGACACCAGCTTATTGATACTATTAGAGCACTAGCAGCAGGAAGCGATGCGGATTAAGGATTATGTTGAAATGATTGCATGCATGGCTTACAGGGACACGGCAAAAGAGACAATGAGAGTCAGGAAGCTTGAGCTTGTGATCACGTGATGAGATGTGCAATCAGCCCTCCCCCCACCTGAGTACACACACACACACACACACACACACACACAGAGACACGCAAACCGTCATACAAATAACACTCAACAACCAATGGATGGATCTGGTGAAGGCTTTGCTCATGTTACAACTAAGGGCATTATGGTTAGAATTATTTAAGGTATGATAACTAGTCTAAAAATAACAAGTTATTAACTGAACATTTAAAAATACACAAGTTGGTTCTGACAAGTGAAATTTTGTGCACATCCCTGTGTACATACTGTATATAATAACAACAAAGAAACAAAAGATCAAATCCCATAATTGATATTTGTTTCTTAGAATATTGAGAACCACTTTTCTATCAACTTTCTTACATTATTATTCAGTTTTTATCACTGAAAGCATGAGCACCTGTGAGGAAGATCAGCATGCTGAGCCAAAAACCTAGTACTGTGGTGTGCTGTACTGATTAGTGAACATTAAGTTAGTTGTTTAGGTCTGGTCAGCAATGAAATGTTCTTCTGTGCATTTGATAGCTGTTGTGTATAGCTCTATTTGGATGGGATTAGTTTTTAGGACATGTGTCTGTAAAGTAATTGTTATTATGGGCATCTATGATATTTATTGTCAATTTGCATGGGCTAATTGATTTCTGTATAAATTGCAGAGATGGTCGTGTCTTCAAGGCAGAGTGTTTTCACTGATGGTTGATCACAGCAACCCTGTGTTGGGTCTCATATGTAACATGGTGCTGTACCTCAGTGTTTGATAATGCAACATGGCACCAAAGAAGGAGAAGACAAAAGCACAGCTGAACGAAAGCTCAAAATGTTGCTGTTTGAACAAGAGCCATTCAGAGGGATAAATATAAATAAGATAGTTTGGTGACTGGAGTAAATGTTGAGATCCAGTCAGCTACTTTAAAAGGAAATACAGAGAGTGCATTAAACCCAGCAAAAGTGGCTTGGACTGTGTGCAGCATCCGTACTTCGAGGAACTGGAAGCAATGTACCAGATGTATCAGATGTAACGGATCTGACACATCTGATAACAATCAGACAAATAACAGAATGTGCACATGGCAATAGACAGAACTGCATTTTAATTGGTATTTTGAAAAAGTCTGTGGTGAAGAAACTGTCTGCTCATACACTGTGACTAACCAAACACCATAAAAGGTTTGCACAGCTTTCCCGAAAATGCTAATTGTTCTCGACAATAACACATTTCCCAGCATTTTCACACTTGAAATGCTCTGGTACACAGTCAGTGACTTTTTCTATGCAGAATACATAGTTTAATGCAACACACCCTTTTTCATCATTCATTTATGCTCCATCTTCATTCACTTCTTCGGAAATGCTTTTTTAACAAACTGGCGTTTGATCCCGAGGGCAATTCAGCATCGGGAGCTTGTGCAGCATGGAGCAATTAATCAACATCCACTGAACACAAACACACATCAAGAAGGGTTTCATCACCACAACCTGTACTGGATAAAACAAACTAAATATTAATTCTTTATCATTCTGCGTTACCTAAAAAAACATATTAATACTTATGTTATTTCATTTAGTGACAGCACTCTATTTGCTTCAGTATTGCTGGACTAGCTGAGCAGACAGATTTTAAATTTGTTACAACAGCTTTGCAGGCAGTTAATCTTTTTGTCAACATACACATAAATTATATTAGGAAATGCCAAACACAGCATACATCATCGTTTCACAGGGGTATTCAGGGATTATAATGTCATTCACTCAGTGATAATCTCTAGATGACACCTTTGTGAAAAAAATAAATATACCCTTTTATATATCGACACCAGACATTATAGCGTAGAACATTTCCTACCAAGATTGATTTGTTTTTAATTAATCCTGTATTTTCTTCACTTTAACGAGAAAGGACGTACAATGAGATCTGTCAGCGAGTCTCCTGAAAAACTCACTCAAAAAAGTTTTTTACAGTCATGCAGCATGACGCACATGCGGCGAGACTAATTCATCATGTGAAGATGACAAGAACAGAAGCCCCTCTGTCGTATAAGGAAAGGCTCATTTACTTCGCTTTCTCTGTTCTTTGTGAGTCGCTGTAAAATGAGCTGTACTCAACATCTGCTGATCCCAATGTCCACCACCCACAGAGAATTACACTCCAGGGCAACAACCATATAAACAAACACAACCTCAAAAGCACAACACACTGACACACCCACATGCAGCCAACGCGCTGGACCTACATCCTGCATCAAGCCAGAAATGGATCATCTAAAATATTTACTCTGAACAATACTATTTAAACCCCTGTGTTACTGACATTTATACTGAAATGTGACACTTTGTCCACACAGCACCGGAAAATCAGTTTTATTTCTTAAATTCTCATCTTTGACTGAGTTTTGAGTTGCATTGCAAATTACAAGTGAACAAATCTATTTCGTTTTTGTTGTTTGCTCTTCTGTACACACTGGTTGTCATAACAACAACACTGTCCCGCATATATGGAGGAATGAGAAGCAGATGGCTAGTTAGCTTGCTACTAACACTGAAATCTCACAGTAGATTATGACTTATATAAGGCCAACCTCGGGTCATGGATATGAATGTGTTTAGATCATTTCAACAGAATCTTACATTTCTGAAGCAAAAAAAACAAACAAACCACCAGAAAAAAAGAAAAAAACCCAACCTCAATTCATGCTGTCATGAGACAAATCCCTAATTTTACAAAGTGTCTCGCATTCAATTCAATTTGACTTTAAAATTTGATTTTAATCAGACTTGATATCATAGACTTTAATCAGACTTGTCTTACTTACTGTTTTTTTTTTATTGTATTTGTGCTGCCTGTCAGAACACAGCCTAAAGGTTGAAAGTATTTCTTGATTGTGCTGATCTCTGTACCTTGTAAACATTTCCAGGTAAGGATATATTTACTTTTTGTTCTGATGTAGTGGCCTGACTTTTCACACATCTTCTAATTCTGACTTACTTTTTAAAGAAAGTTTTGACAGGTAAAAAATGTGCATCTAAACCTCCACTCACACTCTTTCAGGTGAGATCTGGGCCATTTTAGAAATAAAATGTGACCAAGAATCATTTTTCAAACAAAACTCTCTTAAAACCATTAATAACATTAGGACTATATCTTCTTCTTAAGAACGTGTATTTGTCACGATATTAAAAAGCTTTTTTTTATGGTGTATTCAAGTACACATACACAGAATCCACCCATCAAGATGTGAGTGGAACATCTGACCCTGAAACGAGGCTTCACTTAAATAGGATTTATAAATCTGCACGTTATTTTATCTAGCGGAAAATTAAAGTTAAATAAGGTTCAGTTACATTCACAGTGTTTTACAGCAGACATTTTACATTGCACACAAGTGAAGCACAAAGTAGAAAAATATGACACTGGTGCCATATGGAGGCATTTGTTATGCATGAACAGTGAATGACAGCTATCTCAATGGGTCAAACACAAGGCCACATTCTGCTGCTGAAGTAACCGGAGAAGCACAGGCACTTATGGAACAACTGAAGTGACACGCAAACACACTTCTGAAATGTGAGGCAAATCAGTAAGTGGCTGTCTGCTCTCTGAAGTAAAGGGTGTGTGTATTACTTGATCCTTCTTTCTCAATATTCTGCTTGCTGTGTATCTCTTATATATTTTCTCTTGTTATTCCATTTAATACCAGTTCTCCATCAATTTAATGCCATGTTTCACCATACCGCCTAAATTAGTCCCTGTGGCCTATACTCTGTTTCGGGTCACTCGCCTTTATTCTCTCTCCCTATATCTCTCTCTCTCTCTATCTCATGCATTTTGACACAATACTGTAACACATACTGACTTGTGAGTCAAAATGTGCTTGATCTTCACGGTTGTACTTTCGCTCAACTGTGCTGTATGGAGAAGCTAGCAAAAATAAAACAGAATAATTCAACTCCTGAACATTGCAAGTATGCGAAAATGAATTTTAATAATTCACAGACATTATTTGCTCGGATATACATATAGGCATAGGGGCGTAGATAAAGGTGTGTTCATGTACGCACAGTTTAAAAGGTCAGTTTCTTTCTAACCTAATTAATAATGGAGAGCTGAGCCAGCTGACTAGCATCTCCACCCACCATCTTGTGCAATCACTAACAAAGCATGTACGCAAATATCAATCTGCTTTAGGACGCATACTGACAATCATGAATACAGGTTGAGAGCATAAAACTAGAAGTTCTAATACACTCTGGTACAGAATGTAAGCAAATGTTTTGTCACAAAGATGTTCTTGTAGCTGGCAGTCTATTTAAAAAGTGCCAAGATCTAATTAACAGCCGGGAAAGTGTTGCATCAGAAGGCACAGTGTTTAAGAACTGTGCTAACTAGTACTGTAAAGACTTTCTTGACTTTCTCCTTTGTAAGAACCCATAAATGTTCTTTTTTAACTGTTATAATAAAGGGTCTTGGAACCATTAGCCACCCAAAGAGCCCTTGAGAAACTCTAAATGTTTATGTAGTACTTGATCTGTGAAAATGTTTATATAAGAACTCTTCCAGGTTTACATCAAACTTTACTTTTAAAAAAAATTATGTTTCAGGTGTTCACACTGACCATTTACCAACTGCTGAGCTTTACAATCTTGTGGACCATAAAAAAAAAAAGATCTTATCTACATGCATTTCGTCAGTGTGTTGTATTATTATCCACAAATCAGAAACTGATTCCTTTCTACCAGCTGAGAAAGACTACAGGGCTACAGTTTGACCAGTAGTGTGTTTTGGCAGCTGGTACCTGGCCAAACCGAGCAGGACATTTTTCCAGCAGGGTGACACTGATTAATCGTTATTAAGGTACATGGAGGGAGCTTGTCATCATTATGTCCTTGAACACAATTCACTGAGACATTAAACCTGAATGTAGCTGACTGGAGTTGTGCACAGTTTATCGTTTCATCATTTCTAAATATCGTCTAAAAACAATTTAAACCTCCATTGTAGCAGGGACAGTCGATCGTTGACCTCGTGTGAGTGTGTGTGAGTGTTTGTGTGTGTGCGCGCGCGCGCTACACTGTCGCTGTCCAGCACCAACAACTCCTGAAGGTTAACGAGGCTAAACACGAACTGCAGAGCTCTAATTTCTGAGCTAAAAACACATTTCACAGTCATGTTGTGTTCAAATCCCATTTTCGTATCTTATCTGAGCTTCTCCTGAGCTTAGTATATAACTGCAGTGAGCTCTTATTTACAAACGGCTATAGTCTGTAGGCTATCTTTAGCTCGTTATTTAATTGTATTTATTTCACTAGTTGAATCTTACCTGATAATGTCGTCGTTGTGACCCAGGTAAAATTTTTGCTTGTGTTCCCGTGTGTTGTACACAACTCCTACACCTGCCACGAAGTACACGATCTCCTTGGCGGCCGTGTAGTACAGGTTGTTGCGGCACTGGTGGCCCCGGTAGCCGTAAACCCACTCCAGACGCAGATGGCAGTTTGGAGCAGTTCTGTCAGCCATGTTCGCACTTATTTCTCTCCGAAGCGAATTTTCTTCAGCTCTGTTCAGACCAGCCCTCCAGTCAGTCCGCTGTCAGAGCACCTTGTCCGTGTGAACAGAAGACTTCAGACGACATTTTCTTCACACAAAGTCCTCGCTTCTTCTCAACTTTGCTCTGTTTGCATCTTGCGTCGGTACACGGACTGATCAATATATTGTGTTGAACGAGTCTTTAAAAGCCCTCGCACTTCTTTACAGGTGTAAAGTGAGCAGCCCACCTTCTTGTCTCTCCTGGCCGCACGGGCGGCTTTGCTCTTGTGCCTTGCGAAAATCCTCAATTTTTTAGCATCTCGTTTCACTCGGACCGCCCAATCGCACACAGCAGCACTGATGGATGTCCAATCCACCCAACCACGTCACGGAAAACATACAGCGCAACCATGAGTGACAACAAACAGACCAATGGCGCTAAGCTACCGGGAAGCGTCATCGACTAGACGTGGGTTTGTTCACAAGCATAATAATTATCCTGCAGTTTTAATGCTTAACTTTTATAACATTATTATTATTATTATTATTATTATTATTATTATTATTATTATTAATATTATGTAGACAGTGAAGTAAACTACAGATACATATACGCTGTTTATAAATGATCATGAAGCCATATAACTGTTTTAATACATTGTAAAGACGTTTTAAATAAAAAAAGGTCTGTTAAATCTCAGTGTGGTAAAATATTTTTACAAATGAAACAACTGCATATTCATTCAACAGTGGCAAAGCTAGTTAATGCTTATGATGTGCACAAATTAAACCATAAGCAAAACGGAGGCTTCTGGCTTTTCAAGTTTTGCATTTTTGGAAAATCACCACTTTTTCCTCGTGGGAACCAGTGAAATATCTCAAAATATTTTTTTTTTTTTTTTTTTAAATATATCACAAAACTATCATATATTCCTTTGGGCATTTCCTCCTCAGTAAAATGTCTACAGACACAAGTCCAAAATGTCAAGAGTATTAAAACACACAAAGTGATATAATGTTCAGTTTTAAAAATCTTTCATCTACAAGGAATAAAAAAAAGTGTATATTTGATTTTGAACACAATGTTATACGTGACGTTCTGTATGAATGGAGGTATGTATGCAGGTGTAGGATTTGTGCACTGCATACATACATAGCCCTCTCTCTCTCTCTCATATACATACATTATTTATATATATATATATATATATATATATATATATATATATATATATATATATATATATACACACACATATATATATGTGTGTGTGTGTGTGTGTGTGTGTGTGTATGTATAACATTTATAAGTAAACATTCAAATGGATTTCAAGAGAACGCGAGTTGCAATATTGAGTAAGTGGTTTTTCCATGTCAAAGCACAATAAATGCAAGTGTACAATTAATAGACACAAAGTGGAGCAGTGAACAAAGCTGTCATATTTTCTTCATTTCAAAGCACTAAGAAGTGGGCCATTTACAGGGCATGTGACGACTTTAATCTCACTTCATATCAGCCATGTAAAGCATGTTTCAATCACACACACATACATACATATATACACACAAATTTATATATGTGTATGTATGTACACACAAAACTATACTCATTTCAAGTCCATACATTTTCAAACAAGTTCAGTATGTTGATTAGATTGGCAGGTTGACAGTTACAATGTTCAACCCAGCAGAAAGTCAATACAATCCAACAAAAGATGACGGTTGATATTTTAAATCATTTTTGTGCAAATGTGCTTAGCATTTTGGTATCCACAATGAATTAA
The DNA here is from genome assembly GCF_030014155.1 of Tachysurus vachellii. Classification (NCBI taxonomy): domain Eukaryota; kingdom Metazoa; phylum Chordata; class Actinopteri; order Siluriformes; family Bagridae; genus Tachysurus; species Tachysurus vachellii. The sequence goes on from NC_083469.1 coordinate 15,909,342, forward strand.
AAAAGATGGTTGACTTTTAACAATGGACCTCTAGAGGTGAAGGAAAGCACTACAAATAGCATTTCCCCCCAAATTGCTCAAAGTTCTACAATACAAATGTACGAGACCCAAACCAGAACCTGAAACAGAATACAACTGAGCAAAGCTGTGACTATTTTCAAACTGTCTTTTCAAATATTGTTGCGTGCTCTAGTATAATAATAATAATAATAATAATAATAATAATAATAATAATAATAATAAACTCAAATGCCCATGTTAACTGCCTATTGTAAATGATTATATTTCCCTTTTAAATGTAATATTAGATGTTCAAATCTAAAATAAAATGTAACTATCAATCTATAGATCTGAACAAACATGAATTCCAACTGATTTCAATTTTTCCTTTGCTAAATAAAAACAATACAGTGACATACACCTAGACAATCACTAATAAAAAGGTATAACAGAAACAAAATTTGTTTATAAATCATGGAATCCATGTGAATGCCATCAGTCAGAGAATTTTACAAAACAAAGTCTTTTAAGACTGTAGTGCTTATATAAGAAATACAGTTAATTCAGGTAAACTATTTGTATTGGTTGCATTTCCTAAATGAAATTTTTTTAAGAGATCAAAAAGCTAACGATCATCATTCATTTCAATTAGAGTTTTTGGAATACAAGCTTCCATCCATTAAAAAAAAGAAATTCTAACTTTTTTTTTGATGTGACCAGATCTAAAGCATTTGGATTGTTAAGTCATTAGTTATATATAAAAAAAAAAAACCTGAATATAAATTAAATATAATTCTTGATCACCTAAACAGGAATGGTTATAGGATTAGGCATTAATAATCACCTTCAAGTGAGATTTCTCAGAAACACACCTTGTGTTATTTAAAAATATTAAACACCTGCATATATACAGTACAGTCATCAGTTAACAAACCCTGCATTCCAATTAATCAAGAGTGGATCGTAAGGGGATGTGATTACAGAACTGTATTATTCAAAAGCAACTGCACCAGACCACACCCAAAATATCGGAATGCAAGAATTTCTGGTCAGACACAAACACATGCATGAGTTCACACAGAAAATGCACTTTCACGTTTCACATTTGTTGTCTTGTAACACAATCTGAAACATTAATGACCTTTGACATTGCAATTCCCAGGGTTTGGATCGTCACAAAATAAGGAAATGCTTACAAAGAAATGCAGGAGTCATTTAAAAAGAAACCATTAAGCTGAATTACACAGCCACTAACGGAGCAAAAAAGTGTTACAAACATTCTTCCTCACAAGAAAAAATATTTCCACAGAATTGCTCTTCTTAGTGCAGAGGGAAGATAGGGCGACTTGTACAAGAACACATCAGAGACCATTACAGCGCAGGATTGACACTTAACATGAAGTTGACTTATAGGTACATGTCCACTGGCAAATGAATAAAGTATTATTAAAACCCCCATCCTACAAAATCCAGTGGTATACACTGAGAATCCCTTCTAACGCCTAGCTTCAAACTAACCTTTCTCCTTGCTCTCCACAGTGCTTCAAAATAAAACACATTTTAAAACAAATATAAACACTACAACAAAGATGTTGATCAATACAGAATTCACTTTACAGTACTGAGTATTAGACTGGAATAAAAATTACACAAAGGCATAATGAATCCATCACCTCATTATAAACACTATCAACAAATATAGTAAAAGGTTTATTTCTGATTATAGATACTGATTTAATATAATCTATTTTTGTTATTTATTTTTATTATTATTATTATTATTATTATTAACTCTGATCTTGTTTTGTTCAGCAGAAAAAAGAAGATGGTCACTGTGAGGAGGCTTTGGTGGCGATGGTGGCCACACAGTGCTGTTGGAAGTTGGGTGACACTGCTGAATTGCAGCCCAGTCTCTGGCATGGACTCTTTAGTCCTTCTTCCCCCTCCAGGATCCATGCACTGCTGCTGCTGCTGCTACTGCTGCTGCTGTTGTTGTTGTGTGACTCTTCCCCTAAAAGGCTGCAGCACTGATCAGAGACTAAAGCTGGCAATGCTGCTGGTGGGGGTGAAGCCAGTTGTGGAGGAGGATGGTCACTGGAAGACTGGCCTTGCAGCACGCTGGTGATGTGGTTGAGGAGGTCAGTGAAGAACTCTGGAACACCCTCATATCCTGTAAAAACATGGAGAGCAGTTTTAAATGGACTACTTCCTAACTCTGCTGAGTTAGGAAGTAGTCCATTTAAAACATGTAGCAACCATTCAACAGAATGGTTCAGAACATTTGGTTCTTCCATGGCTGCATGCATCTTGGACTCTAAGCCTTTAGAGAGATTCACTAAGCCTTTAGGGAGATTCTCAATTAGACTGAGGTTTGGGCTGAACCATTCTAAAAAAACTTATGCTTACAGTTGAACGGTGAACCTCGCATCAAACCTCCTCACACAAAATCTCAAATCTCTAGCTGACTAAAACAGAAGTTCTTCTATGATTGCTTTATATTTGGTTCCATTCATCTTACCGTCAACCATGACCAGTTCATCATCCCCATATCGTAACGCTGCCATCCCTATACTTTATTACAGTGTTTTTATGGTGATGAGCAAAGTTTCAGCCAAATGAGCTTTGTCCCAAAGCCAATAAATTATCGTAAATACACTAAGAAAAATACCACAACAGTGGAATTTTGTTTACTTGACTATTGCTGTGGTTCTGTTCAACAGGCTGTTGAATATCACTTACCAGGGAAAGCATTGATGTCAATGACCGCATGTTGGCCTGTCTGGTTGTTGATGATCACGTCAATGCCAAAGAGTGACACTCTCAAAGCCTGTCGCAGAGATGTGCACAGTTCCCTAATAACATCATTGTTGGGTGGCTGGGACACACCTTCTACATTATCTCGCTACAGAGATGGGAACAGGAAGAGAAACGTGTTAATTGTGCAGAAACTCTACTTTATATTACCTTGATCTAAATTAAGATTTCCATTAAATTATATTTACAGTAAATTTTGTGTAATTTCAGAGGGACTTACAGATGTAAGGTCTGAGGATGACTCTGGTTTGGACACGTTATGGCTGTTGAAGAAAATAGCTTTGCGGTCTGAAAAATGGCAAACAGATAACTTACTAAACTTTTTCCATAAAATGCATCTTTCCCAGAATGTATCTGATGTACTGTATATGGGAGTGCAAGTGTGTAGACAGGCCACTAGGCTGCAGCAGAGACCAGGAGCTGAGTAAAGCAGACTCTGCTAAACCTGACTCATAGCCAGACAGGAGACAGAGAGGAATTTGGACCTGCATGAAGGATTGTGACTTCCAGATGTTTGCATACTGCTAACAGGACTCTTTAAATGTAGCCATGTCTACTTTGCATGACAGCTTGAAATGCATGCAAATGGAGCAGCAGTCAAAACAGTGACTCAGGTAGATTACATTATGAGCAAGGGAAAAGCAAGGGCTTGACCATCAGGCAGAACCTTTACCAAATAAAAACCACTTGTCTTCCAGGGCCAGACCAGTTAGTTGTATGTAAGAACAAACTCCTGTAAATTGGCTTTCAGCATTACATAAACATTGCAGACAGGATGTCTAAAAAAAAAAAGCTGCTACAGAATGATCAACCTATTAATACAATATAGAAACATAATCAGTGCTAAAGGCTCACCAGCAGGACCAGAAGGGAAGTTCTTCAGGGAAGGTCTTTCCACCACGGTGTAGGACTCACCCACCACAAACACCTTATACAGCACTGCATTATGGTTGATGAAGCTCTGTATCACACACGGGGGCTTCACGTCCTTCAGATCCTCAGCACTAAAGATGATGGCCATCTGCAGAGAGACAGTGTATGAAGTGTGACGCAGCAGGAAAGCTTGTAATCATGCACATATTGATTAGGCTAAAAGTCAATCAAAAGCCATCCTGAAGTGTTTATACCTGCCTCACTGTTATTTTTTCGTTAACTAACTAAGAGTATTATTAAAAAAACACTACTCATTGGTACTGATGCAGAATCAAGTTGAGAATAATGAGGGATTGTGCATGTTCGGTGTGTAAATATTTGCTAACCTATGGTTAGCTTCCACAGATTAGAGAGGTTAACTGGAAAAAAATGGTGTCTTACCTCATGGGAATTGGTTCCGTGTGCAACTCGTGTTTTGCAAACTGAGGGATAAAAAAAATAAAGACAACATGTATAAAGCGTTAATGTACCATTTAAAAAAAAATAGTTTAATATTACAAATGCTAAATACTCTGGCTTTGTGGATGCTGACAGCACGCACCAGATGCCACACAATTCTGCCTTGTTGAAACATGATGACTAAATCTGATAATGTTTTACATCTCAGCAGCTTGCTTTATAATAAGTGAAACAAGCGGCCACTTCCTGTGTTCTTTTTTCACAGGAAGAGGAGGGACTTACTGAAGGGGAATGTAAGACCATGCTGCTTGATCTGTTCCAGCGTGTCTGGACCACACTCATTGTTCAGCACCATGAATGGAGGAGAGCAGATCCTCTCATCTATAGAGAGAAAGAAGGGTTAAACTAATTCTATACATGTCTCAGTATGTTTAGCTGAATTGAGGAATTCATTTTTGCATTACATCAAATATGAGGAAAATAAGATACTCTTTTCTGCTTCAGCAAGAATGTGTTTTTTTTGGCAGGAGCGGATGTTACCCTGAGTCACCCTCATGAAACAACCATAAATTGCCTTTTCTGCAAGCTCCTCAGTCATCAGTTCACCCTCTTCCCTGTTTACTCTGGTGACAGAGGAACAATGACCACACAGCACTGAGCCACGACTCCCTCTGCATAATACAAGAGCCAGCCAATAGGCCATGTGCAAGACAAGCCATGAGTTCAAGGCTTTGTCTGAAAATACTGTACTCTCACTGTTCTGCATCCTACTAACAAACACTGTGGTTGGAATGAAAGGAAAGAATCAATATCTCTGAATGTGGAGTCGTTTTGCTCAACACAACACTTTTTTTTTTTGTGTGTTTTTTTTTTTTTTTTTTTGGGGGGGGGGGGGGGTTTTGTCAGCACTATAATAAAATCCATTACGACTAATTTACTGACTAGTTACTGCATACTCTCAGAATAATTCAACATGCCTGTATTTAAAATGTGAGGATTTGATCAAGTCAATGGGACTAAGATTTAGCCAGCTACAGGACTAATGATATAAAGCCAGACCACTAACTATAGCAAGCAGGCTGTGTGTAGTGGATCAAATACACACACTGACAGCGAAATAACCAAACACTTCAACACTAGTTATTCACCACTCAGTTACCATCATGTTTACAGTTAGAAGAAACTTTGCAACTGGGCAACAATACAGTTTCCACAATAGGGATAAATGAAATGTCACTAGCCTCCTGACAAATTTATAAATACTAATAAAGTGGACTTTGGCCATGTGCGTTTGTTTATGTTCGGTGTTCACGTCTCTTCCTCATTTGTTAATTGTCATGTCTATTTAGCCGTGCCGTGTTGCCTATGGCAGCGCAGAATCCTTGTCATCTCTAGTCACATCTTGTGTCATGTTTGGTTTTGTCTGTGTCACTGTTTTGTGTGTTTTATTTATTAAATCAGCTTATTTTTATGCTATCCTGCATTTGGGTCTGTTTTTATCCCTGCATCGCTGACATAAAGGTTTTCAAGAAAAGAACAGCTAAAACTTTTTGAATCCTGAATCCATGTTCCTGCTTGTCCACATTACACTGTTTTTCTCCTCTGTCTGCCTGCGTGTCACCATGTAGTCTGGCCTCCTTCATGCCTGAAGTTGGAGGATGATTATGTTTGACGCATCTGAGCTGGTGTGTGATCCATGTGTACACAATTCCCACCAGCTCCAAGCCGACACACCTGACACTCTGAATTACTGTCAGGAACATCATATTTTTTTGTCTTCTGACTCAATAATCTTTTCATTTTTAACAAGAGTGCACACTGTAGATTTAGTTAATCCTTTATTAACGCCATGACTTGGCGCTATTGTGGTGCAGTGTGCCAGATGATGTTACTGGGTACTCGCATACCGTCCAAGAGCAGGGGTTGTTATCATCACTGCTGATAAGGACGTTTCAGAGGGAGGTGCTGAAACCACAATCATGACTACAGCTTTATCAGACGGCAGAACGATAAGATCACCATGCACACTAATGTGCCTGTATATAGTATTCCGGGTTTTATAATGCAAAGAACAGGCTTTGTATTAGTCACTATGAATTAAACCAAAATGTGGAAGGATATGTGAAAAGGTCTTTTTAATAATAATGTCATTTTCAAATAATGTCTTGCTCTAGCAATAGTACTATTCACACACCTTTGAATGACTTAACAGAAGTGAAACCCATATAAATATATCCAATCAAATAAAGTTGTTGTAACCAGACATTTAATCCAAGTCCTCATTTGCTTGTGACATGCTTGCTTGAATTTTGTGCAACCATGCAAGACTGCTCTCGCTGTGTTGGTGGTTAGACATTAGTTGGATTACACTCAATTTTTCCCATTACATTTAATTTGCAGAATTAATAAATGCTCTTTGTTTAAAAAGATGCCAACAGCAAGTGTTTAACCCCACACACTTTACAGGCGAGCAGGAGCGAGCATGTCACTTCCTGTTTCGCTGAGTTAGGTGCGGTGCTGTTGAATGATTATCAATGTTCCCCCAAGAAGTCGAAAATAAAAATAAAAATAAAAGTTCACTGTGGTTTTCTTATCAGAGCATGAACATATATCCAGCAACAGAGCCTGAGCTTTTGTTCTGCTACTCTTGAGGAAGCTTACATAAGACTTTTCATGCTAGCAAGCAAAAAACAGGCACAGACAACATCCTACTCTGATAAACAATGACAAGCTAGAAGTTTCAGTGTGAGCATGCAAAAACAATTTAACAGATTTTTGTTTTATATTTTTCCTCACATACTCTGAAGAATTCTGAAGAAGCAGTGCACCCTGTGTGTGGCTATTTGTTAGTCAGTGTTTTAAATAATTCAGTTTAAATAATTTTATAACCCACTTACCAAAAATGTTGATATGAGTAAACAATGCGAATTCAATGAACTATTTGAGTTAGAAAAATTCATCATCTCTGCCATGTTAGGACTGGGACTAAAATTGTTAATCCTTAGTATCAACCTCCATCTCTGCCTAAACACTAAACAGCTCTGCAGACCTGTAAGAACCGGCTGAGACGTTTACGTGACATTTGCGGAATGTTTACCAGACATTTGAGAAGACCAGATTATGTCTGGAGTTCTGGCCGGATTCTGCTAAAACACTGGAATGGAAGACCCAGAGGCTGACTAATGGGACGGAGTAGACCTAAACTTTGTATTTGAAATCAACATTGTATTTTTTACGTTCCAATGGATGTCTTAAAATACTCCAACACTTTTCGTTCCTTGACTGGCCAACACACTCCTAGCTTCTCAAACATGCAAAATTCACTGTATAATAATTGGACAATGTGATCGTGATCTGGGCTATTGAGATAAGAGTCATAATTCAATTTTTCAGCATTTTGCATCAGATGCAGCATTAAGGCTTAAATATTATCTCAGCTGGTGGTGTGCCAAAATCTTCCTGTGTGATAACAGGAGTTTATCTGACACTGTATTGTGATTCATTTGCTTTCACAATATATTCTTTTACAAGAGATTCATTTAAAATATCATTTAATACATGATTAAAAATCAATTTAAAGCTCAATGTTTATGATTTTTGTTAGTTGTTCACATTAAGCTTTAACACACTTAAGTAAAGCTATTAAGCACATATATATATACACATATATATACGCACACATACATATATATATATATATATATATATATATATATATATATATATATATATATATATATACACACACACACACACACACACACATTATAATATATATATATATATATATATATATATATATATATATATATATATATATATATATATATATATATATATATATATATAGTACTGTGCAAAAGTTTTAGGCAGGTGTGAAAAAATGCATATGTTTAAAGAAAGAAATCCAAACTACCCCATGTGTGTAATGTTAAACAGGCAAGAAACATTTAGCAGGTGCTGCCAGAATCTCATCGCCTTCCAGTATATAGAAGGCAGTATTTATATAAATCAGTAAAAAATAAACATAAATATAAATCAGATCCATTTTGTTTTATCCTTGCTCAAGATATCCAACCAAATTTTGACCAAATTTGGAAATTGTCATTCCTTTTTTGTTTAAAATGAAGGCTCAGGAAGATTTCAGCAAGTGCTGAGAGTCTTTCTGCCTGAATCAGAATGTCACAAGTGTCCAAAATGAGTTACATAAAAGTCTTAGGCAAAGCATATGAATGGTCTGCTTTCCATGACTTCCAAGTACAATCGAAATGCCTTGAATCATGTGTTAGGATGTAAAACTAATACTCGACTTAAAAAAAAATACTGCTGTAATTTCACCGTGAAAGATGGGTTTATTACCCATTTTTATTATTACTCAATAAAATCTTGGCTGTTTCAGAGACTATAAGATAACATGTTCTCCATGTTAGATTATATAATCAAGATGCTCTAAAGATAAACTTGAGGTTAAAGAACATGACATTCTGCTCATCTCTGTGTTATGCCTGAAGAAAATAGGTCTCACAAGCTAAAGAAAAGAAGGCAGACTGTTAGAATGAATGTACATACTGCATTTGAATTTAATTTGAAATTCTAATTATATTTGTAGATTTTCTATGAATGACATAACTGGTGGCTTTTAACTGGTGCCAGTGTTCACGCTCTGAGTTCCATCCATCCATCCATCTATTTTCTGTACTGTATATAATACACAGGGGGGAACATTAGTCTATCCCAGGAACTCTATCCTCGGGGCACAAAGGCCTAGGACACCCTCACACAAAGATTGTGATTAAAAAAATTCCTTTCTGCAACTGTGTATAATCAAGTGGACTTGTGTAACAGGAAGTAATTTCTAAATTAATCATAGATTTAATATAAATTCCTTCCTGACAAATTCATCAAATGTTCAATGATTGACACTAGAGTGCAAAGCCAAGTGAAGCAGTGGCACAATCAACAGCTCTCCTGTATATCTCCAGGCTGTCAATGTGGAGCCGTCCTCAGCAGCACTTTCATGCATATTGTACATAAGTGTGGCTTTTTTTTAATATGTTAATTGTTGTGTCTTGTGCTGCCTTCTTGGCCAGGTCACTGTTGTAAAAACATTTTAACCTTAATGAGTTAATGAGTAATCCTGATTATACAAAAATTTCTACTACTACTTATAATTGTCAGTGATACACAGCCCTGTTTCCTCCAGTTTTGTAATAAAACATAGATTTTGTAAAAAGGTTCATGTCAATAGTAGAGGTTTTCTCTTCATTTTCAGTGCAGCACGACAGGTCTCCCCTAATGAGCTAAAGTATGCAGTATTGCAGGCTGGCCAGCTTTGAAGGAGACGATAAACAGCTGGATGAAAAGACAGCCAGCACATTCAGACAGGATTTCTTGACACTCAATCTTAATGAAGTTTTAAAAAATCCTTACAGGTCTTCCTGTTGTGACACAGATATTGAGAAATGGCTATACCACTGATTTTAAACCACTGACTTGACATCCACAAGCAGCTGATGACTGGCATGCTTGAATGTGCTATAAACAATGTGACCAATTGTTTTCATGAAGTAAAAAACTGTAAATTGGTATTCAAAAATTCTCCATTACCTCTAGTACAAGCAGTAACATGACCACTATCTTAGTGACCTTTCCAAGATGGTTCATAAGAGCTTGAGGTATTTCTTCTGACGCTTCCTCACAGTCTTCATAAAAACCAAGATTGCACTACACCAGATATTAAAATACCTAAAGCACACTAAAAACATATTTGTGTTCCCCAACGTTTGAGGATCTCTGGGCTCACTCATCATTTAATATGTAATTTTCCAGTCTTTGATCCCAGATATTTTACAGAAATCATTCTGCTTTCATTCTAGACATACGCATTTTCTTTACAGCGTTTGAATGATGACAGTGCTGATAAAACCAACCTGAAAATTACCAGTGTTGTATCCTGTGTGTAACGGTATGGCACACAAAAGAAGCTTCACAGGCAATGATTTTATTATTTTACACCAGTTAGGTATTATATTAGGTATTAGAATTTCAACAAAACATTAAAAAAAATAATTTTAAAATAATAATAAATGGGGCAGTGGTGGCCCAAGTGGTTAAGGCTCTGGGTGTTGATTGGAGGATTGGGGCTCAAGCTCCTGCACTGCCAAGCTGCCACTGTTGGGCCCTTGTGCAAGAATTTAATTTAATTTAAATTAATTTGGTGGCATGGAAGCCTTTATTACATTACGGCTTCCATGCCAACAAATTAAATTAAATTCAAATCCAGTGGTGTTAATTGCATCTATTGATTGTGCGGCTTTCTTGTACATCTCAGAAGAGGGATATTGTTTTAGGTCTTTTTCAAAGTTTTTTAAAAATTTTATAAAGTAAAGAATACTCATGGCTTTCTCATTACTTGTTGCAGTTTGCTTGTGCTGGTTACCTCTGGAACAAATGCAGACCCAGATACGTTCCCATTCATGGGAATTGTTGAACAGTACTAGTGAACTGAACTCACACCACAACTTAAAGGTATTTGGTACCATGGTACACTTCCCAGTCTGCATGACAACTTTACCAATTTTTCATTCAAAATGGACTCCGACCCAGATTTTGTCCCAAATACAGTCCCAGTCAATACAGTATGGTTGGCCACCCAGAGTGATTTTTAAGATTTTACATAAGGAATTTCCAACATAAATGATTATTCTAAAAACATTTTTTTTAAACCACTTTGCCCTCATTTGCAATGCTTACAAACCCTTACTTGAAGCCATAGACTTCCCTCACCTCCACGTAATTTATGCAGTCTATAATAATAACATTTGCAGGAAGAAAACTAGAAAATAGAATTTGCTGCTTCTCCATACACACAAAAAAATTTGCGTTTAGATCTGTAACACACAAATGCATCTTAAAAAAAAAACAGCAAATTGAGTATACAAAAAGGAACAATCATATTCTTGAATTGCTATGTTTACACATACTCTCTGTGCATGTAAATTGAGGATTATGTTTAACATTGTCAAGTACAAGTCTGGCCTTTTAAAGTGCAAAGCTCTTTGCCATCAGCACAACAACAGGAGGTCAGCACAGGATTCACATAAACACAACCGGGGAAATTACTTCAAAAGTATATGTTATGCTCTTGTCCTGTCGAGTCTCCAGAGACAGGACAAAAGACAGGAATGGGCAATGTTTAGGCAGAGCAACGGTGCACTCAGTATGAGTCATATGGAGGAAAGCCTGGTCAGACTCACTCACTTTTCTCTGCAGAGAGCCACTTATCTCACCACAAGACCTCTTACCAGAACATAGCTGGAGTAACACAGAGCATGTGCACCAATACAAACAGCATTCATCATAACAGCTTGTACATCTGTATGGACTACAACAAGTGAAGTCTCAAAAACACCTCACATTTAAACATTTGCACACCATACAGCACACACCTCTAAAGTAAAGCTGTGAATGAGTGACAGCAACGACCTTCCACAAAAGCCGTATTGACAACAGTAGCACGCTGTGTTGTTTCTCTCAAACTCTGTACCATGAGTTTGAAAAGGATATGAGAAGAAAGCTGATGATATCTATCTATCTTCTTTATTTAACTACTCTGAGATACACAGTGATTGTGTGAGGTGTACCTGAGAGTAGTGTATTCATTCGCAAAGAATAATGTGACTCGCATGATTAATATGAAATGCTCAGCAGTCATAAATGATGATAAATCCCTGCACAGTATGTACTTCAAACAGTTCCTTACCTTAATTACTTAACATGACTACTAGAAAATGATATGCATGACAATGATATGTGAGAGAAGAGCAGAAACAGAATTTAGTTACATAACCATCTGCCATGTGTGACTGGAGGGAAAGGACTCACAGAATGCTCATAGACAAATTTAGACACAAACACCCATGTGTGTGCAGGTTTGTGCCAGTTCAGGATTCCTTCTTCTGGAAAATATTTCTGTTGAAACCCACAATGTAGACAAACACACACATACACGCACACGGATGAAAAACCAGAACAATGTGTGTCGAGTGTGTTTAGCACCTACACAAGCTACGGACAACAGTTTCTGTCCATCTTGGAATGGATTCTACAGGTGTTCACTCCAGGGCATTTCTGCACCCTCCGTAAGGTGTGAACACAGCCATGGACCAAAATAACTGGGTTGTCTCGGTCTGTTTGCAAGAAAACTATAGAACAACAATTGTAGGAAGTGAATCCAAGATTCTGTGTATTTTGGGTCACAGGCAGCTACTAAACTGATACACAAGAAGTAAGTAAGCCAAAGGACATAGCTGTAGAAATGTTGAAATGTGATTTTGTTTAGGATTTTTGGCTTAACTAAGAAAATGAGAAAAACAAAAGAAATGGTTTCGAATTTCTAATCAAGTGAACAAATGAATTTTAAAGCTTAAACACTGTGCTGGTCTTCAGTTGATTGCCTTTTCTGTTGTACGCCAGAATGAAGCATTAAGGGTTTTATTAATACCTTTTCATCCCTACAATTAATTTGGTTTGTTTATGTGCACTGTGTAACAAAAACCAGAGCAAAAATAATTATGCTCTGAAGCAGAATAAGTGTGAAAACACACTTCAACTCCAGACAAAAGATTATTTAATCATTATTCCAAAGATATTTCTTTGCTTAGTGGTTTGTCAGAAACCTCAGTACAAAATCTCCCACCAATGTTCAATTTTCATGGTCATGAAACTCGTCAGTGAGCCTGAAGGTACAAATGTGATGAATGTGATGATGAAGGTTTCTGTTTTAAAAAAAAGAAGAAAGAAAGAAAAGGAACTGACTTTACCTTGCATGCAGGCCTCTATTCGGTGGACCAGCTGGTAAGACTTGCAGCGGTCAAGCAGTGTTCTGATGGCAGGGAGTGGATCCAGAACTATAGTCTCAGGGTGAGCATCTATGTAGTCCTGCAATCCAGAGGAAAAGATCACATTACTAAAACATTTACCAGCTAGGGTCCGCTAGCTAGTTTATTTTGTTATCATCTCCCTAGAAATTAGCACAAATGCACAGTAAGTAGACGATGGCTATCAGCACTGAACAGTGCAATTATTTAAAAATAATATAATACATAACGGCACCGCTTGTGAATACAGACACATACGCATGCACATAATTACACTCACATAAATACAGACATACACAGGCGCACACACGCATGCACACACACTTACGCACACACACACAGAACTCTGTTACATCACTCTCACTTTGCACAAAGCTGTCATCTGTAGCAGTTTCTCTTTTCTACACATCCTCAAAGAACAAAGTCTCTATTAGTGCTCGCAAACACAATCCACTATCACAATGCTTCTTTAAGATATGAGTAAAGCGAGTAAATGAAGTAACTGGGAGAAACAAAGAGAGCTGGGGAAACCGTCCTGATTAGGATGCCTCTATAATATCTTCACATTCCCTATTTTCTACTATATTATGAAGTCGTATATAATTCCACCATCTCCCACACCCTTCAGGCATGTATGCACATGTGCTGTTCATGCATGTCTGCGATCAGCAGGAGCATCAGCATGTACACACCAAGCCACACCACAAATCCTGCCAGCACAGATCCAGAGCAAGAAAAGTGTTATGTAAAAGCAATCATGCTGATGTTTAAAAAAAAATACTCTCTCTCTTTTTTGTAAAATGAGAATGACTTATTTTATAAAGGATGTTCCATTACCAGTTGTAAATGAAATGAATTAGGATTGTGCTCCTGTGTTAAAGACACTTCCTACTCTATTGTGTTACTTCTCTATTCACACTCTCTCTCTCTCTCTCTCACACACACACACACACACACAAGTGGAAGTCATCATCTAAAAGGGGAAAAAGCCTGACCACTTGGTGCACCTAACAAAACAGTATGTATTTCAGTCACCTTGCAGGTATTTTTTAATCACAATGTATGTAAATTGCAGGTTTTAAGGTTTTTTTTTAAATTATAAAATACTATATATAACTGTCCCAAATACATTTTGAAGATGCACCAACTTAAAGCAAAATCCATCCATTTTCTGTACCAATTATCTTACATAGGGTCATGGAAAGTCTGGAGTCTATCTCAGGGGACTCACAACACACGTCTTTGGACTAGTGGGAGGAAACCAGAGACCCCAGAGGAAACCCCGAAGCACAGAACAAACATTCAAACACAGAGCAGAGGCAGGAATAAATCCCCCAACCCAGAAGTTCACTAAGGCAGTTTGCCACACAGTCTTGCTTATTACTTGCGCATGTATTTACACAAACAACAGTGCAGCACAAACCACGTTACCAAATGTTCTTGTGTAACCATCTGTGCAAAAAGAGGTTGTAGTTTCAAAATCTTACAACTAACAAGTCCTCAAATGACTCGCCATTCTATAGTTAGCGTCTAGTGTGGGATTGTAAACCGCATGTGAAGTACTCTTGTATATCTGCTACTGTATTTAGAATCCTTATACATCGTCATGCACAATGTACACTTTCCTCTTTCCAATCCAAACTAGTGTTGTCCACTAACAGCTAGGATCAGTGCCACACAGTCAAGCTCCCTTTTAGTGCATTCTCCTTGCAAAGAGTTATACTTTGAGATAGGACTCCATGAAGCAGGGCAAGCATCTACTTCCTTATATGTTCATAAATGTAGCACCATTCAGTTGTGATGCATGATAGATTGGTCCCAAGTGTTACCTAGAACTCACACTGGAGTCCAGACATAAGCGGCATTACGTCTGTATTGAGCTTTATATCCACTCCTGCATGTTCCTGATGTATTACTGCCACAACATACACACAGAACTTCAGTTTTGTAAAGAACATTAACATATAACTCACATATCTAAGAGGTTCCCCATGGTCGTGGAATAAGTATCATTACTAAATTATTTGCTTTGTACCCAGCTTAGTCAGAATGTAAGTGAAATAAATAAAAATAAATAAACATGAAAGGACATGAACAGCTCCTGAGTGGCGCAACACAATGAGTACAAGCACCTTGGAATCATGAGCGATTTCAAATCCCAATGAAACAGCCAACAAGCCAAGATCCTAGGGAGCAAAATTAGCTGTGTGCTATAGTTACGACTTCTGGAGATTAAAGATTAATGTATTAATGATTTAAAATTTATAAACATTGTGTTCATTTGTAAGGATTAACATAAACAAAACATTTAAGAATCATAAACTTTTGATGATCACAGAGATTATTTTTTACAATAATCCAAAAGCCAATGGGAAGCTCCTGTTGGGAATGTGCTAGCCTAGTGTGTAAGGTGTTGGACTACTGATTGGAAGGTTGTTTGTTTCACATCCCAGGTCCACCAAACTTACACTGATGGGCCCCTGAGCAAGGCCCTTAACACTCCATTGCTCAGTTGTATAAAAAGGAGATAAAATGTAAGCATTCTGCCAAATTTTATAAATGGAAATGTTTTGTTGAGTGAACCAGGGTGATGCTCACCTCTGGTGGCAACATCAACATTATATATAAAAATGGCAAGAAGAAGAAGAAGAAGAAGAAGAAGAAGAAGAAGAAGAAGAAGAAGAAGAAGAAGAAGAAGAAGAAGAAGAAGAAGAAGAAGAAGAAGAAGAAGAAGAAGAAGAAGAGGTAAAATAATGGTAATAATATGGTAAAAAAATGGTAATAATAATGGTAATAACAACAATAACAAACAATTACAAAAACATTTTACATTTGTATACGTTTACAGTCAGAGCCAAATATATGGGGCTGGCCTGAAGAAAACATGTCATGCCTACAGCACTTTATGAGATGGGAGAGCTGGCTGGTGAGTAGAACTTAGTAGAGAGAAAATTGGAAGGGGGGAAAAAACCAATCTCTAACATCTAATAAAGACTAAACTACTGGTTTAAATGCAAACATCATTAATAAACATTTAGTGCAAGTGGTCCTTTAAGAAACATGTTCGATTCTTCTCCAATTAATTGGCATATCAGTCCCTTTACCAGCATATTACTCTTAACAGACACAATTAACATGGACAAATATTATTATGGGCAAAGACGCATAACAAAGATGGGTATTGTGGCCAGTTCTCACCTGCACACGCTGAACCAGTAACAGGGACTGGGTGTCGTTCTGGTCTGCCTCCAGGATCAGATCCGTCAGCTTGTGGATGATGACGTCTAAAGGTCCCTGCTCCTCCAGAGGCTGGCTCAGGTCAAGCTGAATACAGAGAGGAAGACAGCAGCTTCACAAATACTGATCATCTTTAGCAAAATTCCATGGATTTCTCATTATGCTAAAACAGCAAAGAATCTATCAACAAAAGAACATCTATATTCATTTCACAATTTTAGAGGTGCTAGCATTCAGATTCTGTCGAGTGCATGTATAATAATAGTCCAGATGGCATTAGATAGCGGTAACGGAGATAAAGAGGGCTGTAAAACTGAAATGTACACTGGGTCGATTAGGCCATGCTGAGCTGCTCAAGAAAATGGGTCACACACACGGCTAGAGATACAAGACGTGTCTGAAAGCGATATTGCATTTTTATTCCCAAGAGCCTTCTGTAGTAAAGTTTAGTCACTCATTGACCCAGTGGCACAAAGTGAAAACAGCAGATGGGTGTGACTCATGCCGTGTAAACTGTGAAGAAACTGCCAAAACCAAGAGGTACTTCTTGTACAAAAGCATTTTTAAAAAAGCTATCCACCAATCCATATTCTTTACCATTTAATCTGCACAGGGTCACAGAACTACTTTGACAAAATTAAAGTGGCCCAAAGCTAGTTGTGTTTTTATTTTTAATTAACATTTCTTTATATAACTTATTACTATAAACCAAACCAGCTGAATAAGCTATTTTTGGGGGGTTGGGGGGGGACACCTTTGATACTGAAAGTAATATTAATTTTGAAAACACTGACCTGAAATTGTGTTAGATTTTTATGTGAGTAATAGTTGTATTTCTGTGGCGTTCATATGCAATTGTACTGAGAAATATTAAACAGTACTTTACTATGAAACACCACCTGCACTTAATATCTACAAATATCTACAGCACACTCGTCCTGCATCTTCGTGCGGCAGTTCAACGGTTTTGCTTTGGCAGCTTGCTAGCTTTATTCCTAACGCTGGCGAATCCCCAGCAGCTTCCAAGCTGACTGGATCTGCCAATGTGTTTTCTTTTTTCTTTATGCAAATGACTTCAATGTATAGATGACAGATTTAAGTTTATATAACGCTTCCATGTGCGGTCTTGGTGCTAGCTGTGTGATGCGCATGCACGTATTAGGGGCGTAAGAAAATATCGATACACATGAGTATCGTGATATTTTGTTTGGCGATACTGTATCGATTCTCAAAAACAAAATATCGATATTTATGTATATATATATATATATGTATAAAAATTTATACAGATTCATGGCACTTTCATTTTGTTCCGTTTATATCCCAATTATATTCTTATCTCTGAACTTAAACAGTGACAGGAAGTTGTAACACATTAATGGAGATTTAGGATAGCTCCTCAAGGTTAGGCCCGCGAAAATAAGGACGGAGAACTCACAAATGTTTCACTCACAACGGTTTATTCCTCCGTACACAGGAAAAACCTCCGTAATAACATGTTACTAAAACAAAAATACTCATTAGTATGAGAAAATGAAAATAAAAGAGAATATCGGTTGCAGCATCAGACTTCCACACACATGTGGTGTTATAACCACGGGACATTGCTATTAAAGGGGTAGCACCACTCCACTCGTTACAAAGTACTAGCATAACGGCGCGCTACTAATGTTAACGTTAAAATAGTTCGCTATATATATGAAGATGCGTACCCTGAGCTATCCAAACTAGCAAAGGGTTTCCTGTGCATTCCGGGCACAAGTGTTTCTGCGGAAAGAGTTTTCTCCACCGCAGGAGACATTGTAACTAGGGATGAGCGAGTACAGCATTATCTGTATCTGTATCCGTATCTGTTAACCATATGAATTATCTGTATCCGTATCAGTACTCGGAGTGGGTGGGGCCTAACCCGGAAGTAGGGGCTTGTCTTGAAATGGGCTTTAACCGGTAATAATTAATTTGTAATATATATAACACTAGCTTACTACCTTTATGTTTTTTTGAAATACAGCAAAAACGTGTCAGACACTCGGTGTCTGGTTACTGGTTAGAGACAGCTGAAGGTTTAAAAAAGAAAAAAAATCTCCGACAGGCAGAGACGCAATCGAGTCGCATTCTACCAAGCAAGCACCACGTCTGAACGAACCCACGTTTACCAGAACTCTACTGGTTAGTAAGTACGTATTATTAACGTTACAACCCGAAGTAAAAAGCTGAAGAAACCCTAAACGTTAACGGAAAAGACCCCGAGTGACTGAGGGAGAGACAGAGAGCTGTTCTGTGTGTGACTGTGAGTGAGCAGAGCGAGACACAGCAACACAATACATCTGTATGTGTGTTGGGGAGGGGCGCTGTGACTAGCCTATCACTGTAGGGGAGGGGCGCTGTGACTAGCCTATCACTGTAGGGGAGGGGCGCTGTGACTAGCCTATCACAGAACGCTGACACAATCAGCTACCCAATGATGATTTTCATTCAATCCGAGCGCAGATATTGACTCGTATTACTCGTATAATACTCGTACTCGGCAGAAGTGCTTTATCTGTACCGGATACTCGTTTTAGCCGAGTATCCGGCTCATCTCTAATTGTAACTACACATAGAAGTGCCCTGACATCTGAGCATATTGACCAGCTTATCTTTCTTCAGAAAAACCTTGACATTAAATAAAAAGACAAATATAAATACAAATGAAAGAAACCTGTAAAATCCAAGTTTAAAGGTTCTGAGAATGTTCAACATCTGTAAATATTTTATTGTTTATATTTGTTTTGTTTTCTTTAGGAATCCTGCAAGCACTTTATTTTTTCATTGATATTAAGCAGATATAATTCTTTTGTTCAGATCAAAATGTTATATCTTATATTTAGTTTAACTAAATAATCCTGCAAGCACTTGATTTTTCATTGATATAAAGCAGATGTAATTCTTTTGTTCAGATCAAAATGTTAGGACACTGCATGCTACAATTGTGAACTGAAACTGTGAAGCTTTAAAAGCAGGGTCTAAAAATATATATGGTCTGTTTATAACAGCTAACATTTAATACATTTAATTTAACACATTTAATACATTTAAGAAATCCTGCAAGCACTTTATTTTTCCCCCGTTATTCATACTGCACATAAAGTGGTTCAATCATATTGAATGTTACAGGGGCTAATTAATGCAAATGCAGTTCCCACTGTGTTCTGGTTAAATAAAAAACTTTTTTTTTTGCTAAGGTTTGCATATGGTGGTGTTCTTGACAGCTTCCCTAAAACTTTATCCTATAACTAAAATAAGAAATGTCCCAATATATCGCCTTGCTTACAATATCGCAATGTATCACAACATATCGTATCGCAACCCCGTATCGTGATACGTATCGTATCGCCAGATTCTTGCCAATACACAGCCCTAGCACGTATGATTTGTCCGGGGAGAAAGATTTCACCGGAAAGGGGGTTGTGATGGGGCACGACAGACATATGTCATATATACAGGTTTATTGTGTTCATTTATTTTATTGAGTTTGGAGGCAGCTGGCACACACACACACACACACACACACACACACACACACATTCATTCACACCAATTCAGATATTCCAATGAGCCTACAACACATTTCTTGGATTGAGGGTAAAACCGGAGTATGCAGAAAACATGCAAATTCCGTGCACACAGGACTGCAGCAAGAATCAAATCCTCAGCTCCATAGGTGTGAGGCCAGAATACTGACCTCTAAGCTACTTTACCCATTCTGTATGAACACTCAGAGTTCCTGTGAATGCATACTGGGGAAGGTGTCTGTAAACGAATATTTATTTCAAATAAATCCTTTTTTTCTTGTTTTTTTAAATGTTTCATTCGCATACAAGTGTATGAACCATTGTAGCTGAAGACGTGAGAGTCTGTGGCTCGCTGCTTTAATGCTGATGTGCCGACAGGCTGTTATTCACGCTGCTCCATGTTCTCCTAATCTCCTGCTTACATCAGTGAGAAGGGCCAGCTCCAGATCCACACCGTATGTGGAGTGGAGAAAAGCACAATCACACAATCACACACACACACACACAGCTCTACTTTGACACTTGTTTCCATGCAAGGACTGTATTATACACAACATGATCACTCCAAACACACAATTCACAATAATCCAAGCTCCTTTCTGATGTACGATAAATGCAACGTCTCTTACGTCTTAACTGAATCGGTGGATTTGATCGGTGTGTGATATTTTGTCAAAGCAGTTTTTTGATCTGACGTCAGTAACGATGGTTAACATGAAGCCGTGCTCGTTCATGTATGCACAACTGATGATTTAATTATGATACAGATGATACGTAGGGCAAGCTGACACACCATGCAACACAAAACAGCAATATCTGTGACCCGTCCTGCAGAAACGTGTCGAGTCTCTCGATCTCTCCTTATTCTCTTACGTGTAGTACGCAGCAGTATGTATCTCACTGTCTGTCTACATGCAATTTTCCACCGCATTAAAGCTAATTCATCTGTGTTTTATCAGTTCTCCTTCTTCAGCTTTATCCCCCTAAACACATTTATCAGTAATATTAATATTATGCACATGGAAAAATAAGCTGTGAATGTACAAGTCCATAACCAGATGGAGAGCAAGTGCATGTTATCTGATGAGTCATTCGTCTCCTCAGAAACAAGGTGCGGAAGAAGCAGTGGCCAACGAGGGCTCTGAAATAAATTCATAGAAAAGTGAAAAATCAGTTTGGAAAAGCTCAGGATCTGAATACAGCCAGGCTGCAGACTTGAGGTGTTTAAAATGCTAAACATTTCATTTACAAAATCTCGTCACACATTTCTATTATAAATATGCTCTGTTTTAACACGAGCGGGTGATGTGTGTGTGCTGAAATCCAAAATAACACAGGGACAGAATCCACGTAGGAGAAGAGGTTTAAAAACAGAAAATGCCCCGTCTGTGCTGATGTCATTGCTCTTTAATGTTTCCCTTCATAAAATATTAACACAGCGAGCATGTATTCATATTTTATAAGCCTATATTAGCAAATAAGAATAATCAGCAATAATCTGCAGATAAACAGACCAGCTTCACAAGATGATCACACAAAAACAGAACAGTGTGCTGACAAGGGCTCTGTGCTCCAAGTGAACTGATTATTTCACCATGTTGTGTTCAAATGTCGATCAGACAAAAACTGTAGAGTTCCTGTGGGTTTATAGAAAAGTCATGATGTATAGAAATACAGTGAGGTCAAACAGAAAACAGGTCCAAAAGTCTGAGACCACACAGAAAATCCGATACTGGAACTAAACATAAAGGTTCGGATGTTGAGATATTTAAAATAAAGAAAGTAAATACTCAACATTCCGCACCATTTCTGAATCTCGATTTTTAAATGGAAGCAAATGTGTGATATTTATCATGGTAACTCGTATAAGGTCAGATTTTCCCCGTAGCTAAACTCTTTCATTGACGTGTATTCAGACAACTCTGATTAGATTTGATCTGAAGTATGGTAACTTTTGCTTTTGCAGCTCGAGTGTACACGGTCATTAAAGCAAAGAGGGAGCTGCTGAATACTACCTGTGAAATTCATGTAAATATTATAAAGATTCTTTTAAAAGTCAGTCAAAGTTAAAGGTCAAGAATGCAATCACCGGCCACTTTATTAGGAACACCTACACTCCTGCTCATTTATGCAGTAATCTAATCAGTAAGTCGTGCAGCAGCAGAACAATGCAATCAGACCAAACGGATACAGGTCATGGGTTAATCAGCTGATTTGGGAATTTCAGAAACTGCTGATCAACCGGAATTTTCTCACTCAACAGTCTTTAGATGTTACACTGAATGGTGATCAATTGACTTTTGAACTCCAAGAATAAAGTGAGAATTGTGTTTGTGAAGCTCTGAATCGTGTTCTGAGATGATGGGCAAGTGATACAGGGAAGGAAATGACGAAGAGAAGAATGACACAAGGGAACCCTCCTACACTGCTGCTTTACTGGTGAAAACAAAAAAAAAAAGAAAAGGAAAAGAAAACGATCTTAAACATAGATAATGAATTCCGTATGGAAAATACCTTTTTTGTTCCCACATTAAAATAACCTTCAGTTTCTATTTTCTTGTGGGAATGGTTAGTTTAAAGACGTTCACAAGCAATGACATCATCAAAAATTGACCTCCCCGGTTCAGTAAATGTCAGCTATGCACATCAGAAGCAGATGTGCTGACAGTCAGTAAGACAGGACATAAACGAGTCACACAGCTACAGCTCCAGTCCAGAAGACACTTCACAGATAACACAAGCTACAGATATTCCTGCTGAATGATTTGAAAATAATTCATATCTCTCAGCTCTCCATGGCCAAGATGAACTGTTGTGTCTCCAAGTACACAGACAAATCCAAGGACAGATGATTGGTGCTGCTTGTGAAACTGCATGAGAAGTCCAGGACAGGGTCTTTACAGCGTCTTGGAGAAATCCTTCATGAAATCTGCACAACTTTTAACAGGAATTTGTCTGAGTAGTGTCTGGATTTCAGCCACCACAGGAGATTATATGTTAACGGTGTTTAAAAAATATTGTCAACTGCACGATTATTGGAGATTGTCAAGATTATTTCCGATGCATTATGAGGAAGTATAAAACCAAAAGATCAAAGTTTCAGTGCTGTGCAGTTTTAGATTTCGATTTTTATTTGAAGCCTTGAAGCTCAACTATTAGATGCCATCAACATGAAAACAAACTGTTCATGAAGTGCAGAAAAGAAACCAGACTTCGGTTTAATACTGAAGCAGTAAATCCTTCAACAAACTAAAAATATTTGGTCTACACTGATAGGGCTGTTCACATTAAACTAATCTAAGCTTTAGATTACAGTAGAAATGTTCACTATGGAAGTTTCTTCCCTCTTACAAACTTTTACAACCTGAAATCTTACAAGAAATAGGATATAAATCCGATCATTCAAACCACTTCAGGAGGTGGTCTGGGACGCATTTTATGATGAAACTGGAAAGGTGTAAATGAATGAGGGTGTTCAAGCCACATACGTCAGTGCTATACTCCTCCCAAACGGACGTACGTCACTCGCAAGTGATCTTTCACCCACGTGTCTCGTTGGGTCTTAAAATGCACTGCTGCTGCCAGCAAAAATGCAGCAAACAGTAAATGCTGTTTTTTTGTAGCATAACCGTCGTAACAAGTTTGTTCGTCTTCTTTTTGATTGTATTCTGAAAACCGCATACACGAAAGCGTGTTCCATTTCAATTACCCCGGAAAGGAGGTAAAATATATTTGCATTTTGGGCGGGAGTAGAAAGATCGGATCAATATCCGATTTGCCAAGACGCATTTATGATTTATGTGGCCTAATGTAAATGGAACAGTTTTAACAAATCAGATAACTATCAGATCAGAGAAAACACATGAAGTGACCAGGTGTTAAAAGACCCTTAGCAACAGCAAAGAGAAACAGTTTTGGATGTTATCGGTGGCTTTAGAAAAAGTAATTACACAACAGTATTGATGGAGTCACATTTATTTGATATGATGTTATTTTGGGGGAAAAGAACAGTTCTTACCTGCACCACTTCTATGCCTCTTTTCCTAAAAGAGAAAAACACAAAGAAGAAATTACAATATAATCCTGGATACAATTACCCATATCTTTTTACATTAAAAAGGAGGATTATTAAGAGTATGGTTTTGCCTCATTTTTTTATTAAAAAATGATCAGAACAATAATATAAATAAGCACAAAACTCCAAAAGAAAGCTATAAACCAGCAATAGGACCTTTCAGATTGAGGAGCATTAGAGCGCGAGGACGGACACAATCTTTCAATCCGCAGTAAACGTACACGGCGGTTCATTCTACAAGCTGTGTTCTCTGTCCAAGTGTCATTTATCAAACAGCAGGACTCCAGTCCTACATTCAATTATACAATATTTCAGCTGCTTACTTTTTACATGAAGATAAATAATACCTAATGTCTGTCACCTAGCAACACAACAGCAAATAAAAAGAGAGAAATAGTTACTGGATACAGGGGAAAAAACAACATAGAAGACAAGCTGAGAAGTGTCAGATTTACTGTGAAGCATGAATCCGACATGTCTCCAGTTTCATGGAATGTAATGATCAGACCTTTCTATGAGATGAGGACAAACTGAAGTCAGCTTTACTGGATATTATTGCACTGGTGAAATCACGTAAAATTTATATACAAACACCAAATCTTCCTCCAAAATGTTCCATTTTAGCAGTAAGAAAACCGATTATGAAAGCCAGTTGCTCCACCAGCTGAGAAACGTTATTACTTGGGCAACCAGGAGTAAGACTGATACTCATACTGACCACTTCATAGTACAGTGACTGGAGACTTGCATCAATAACTTGCATCACTGTGAGTGTGAACTTAGCTTTTAGATTTACACTGATACTTTTTCACTGGATTGTGTTTATCTGACTTTATCTGAATTTGATCATTTGCCAATTCACTCCTACTAGTTCTCACCATCACACAGTCAGTCCAACTGGAGATCACAGGGCAGCTGAACACACTGTGGAGCTCCATCAACCCTCTCCACGTACTTGAGGTCACAGATGCTTCCCATTGCTTGGTTTCGCTTTGATAAAAGTAGTGCCGTCGCTCTAAACCAGACAGCACAGCCAGTTATGTTGTCTTAGAAGAGATTCAGTCTCCTGAGGAGGCCTTTGTTGTTCTCCTCATGAATTTTATCACAATAACCAAATAAGCAGCAGAACAGTAAGATCATTAGATATAAGCTGTATCTAAAATGACAAACTGTGCACCAAGAACACTACAGTATAATGTAGTTATTTTAGAATTAGTCCCTCTTCCAGTATACATAAAGTTGTGAGCGTTGAGCACATGAAGTGTCCAACATTCCACACTTCATTTTCTCTGGCTGAATAAGTGCATCATCTAGGTTCTTTAAGTGCACTTCTTCTTGCTGGTATTTTTAGTGTAAACACACCTCACACTATACAAGAATATACTACATAACCACTTTATACTACAAAATGGCTTAGAACAGTGCACAAGTATGCAATATGAGACTTATCTCTAGTACCTGAGCATATCCTCAGGCTTATCCTCATATCCTCAGGCTTCTTATATTTCTTCTTATATCCATCTGGCTGGCATTTTTATCCAAGTGAGAAGAAGTAGTCCTCTTTATTTTTGTCACATAGACATTAGAGCACAGTGAAAGTATTTTATTTGCATAACCCAGCTTAGCTTAAGTTGGGGTCAGTGCCCCTGGAGCAGAAAGGGTTAAGGACCTTGATCAAGGACCCAACAGTGGTGATGGTGGTGGTGGTGGTGGTGGTGGTGAGGCTTTAACCCCAACCTTTTGATCAACAACCCACACAGTGGGATTTTTATCCAATCAGACAGAAAACAAGTGCAAGAATGGAGAAAGAAGTGGTTACTCAGTGTCCAACAGTGGCTCCCATGCAGAACCTTAAACACTGAGTTACTAACTGCTTCAAAGAACCAGGCCAAGCTGAGATTTGTCTTATTTACTCAGCAGTTATAAGCAGCTAAACTATACTAATACTTTAACCTTGATTACTTATCTTTTTATTATGCTATTAAAGAACATAACATGACAAATAAAATACATTCCTTAATAAATTTAATACTCCAGGTATTGCTTCCAAAGATTAACCTACATTTCCTCTATAGAAACGACTGACTGTATACGACTGAGACCACGACTGAGACCACGACACACATAAACACATCAGTTAAATGAGTATAAAAACAGATATACTTCGCTGCTTAACTGTTTTCATGTAAAACCAGGCTATAATGAACTACTCTTTATATAACATGTTAGTTTATATTAATACAGTAGTCACACCTAAATAAATCATGTCACAAGCTGCATCAAACTGACACTACAGAGACGGGAGCATTGAGAGCATGTTCATGATCCTCCTACAGCTGTTTTTTCCCAACAGGAAAAAAAAACTGCACATACCACCAAAACTTCCTCACCATTCCATCAGACGTTTGGTTAATACCAAGCTAAATGTTTAATGACTCCAAACATTGATCTTTTTCAGCTCTGTGGCTAAGACGTAAGAGCTGCATTTATACTGCAACTTGATACTACAGACTTATTCTACTTAGTGAGACGGACTATTAAACACTATCAGCACTCATGAGGAACTCAGACAAGCTCTGAGTAGTTGTTTAAAATAATCTACTATTATATGCTGGGAAATGAAGAAATATTTCGATCATGTTCTTCACACTTAAACCAATAAAGCATACTGTAGAGAGTTCCAAGGAAAACAACTCAGGAACTCACCTGTCTTGTGTTCATTTAATGATTGCGCGTATTGCAGAGTTTTATCATGGGGAGTAAAAATAGTATTAGACACAGCTAATATGAGAATAACAGGGGATCTCTGGTGACCTTAATTCCTTTATAGCATACTTACATCTGTTTATACATCCTACTGCACACACACTTTTAGTGCTTAGCTTTAAACGGTTTCAGCAGGGATCCCCCATCATCAGCTGTCTAAGACAGGAGTGGAACCTGAATGAAGTGAGCATTCAGTATGTTCAGGGTTCAGTACGTTCCATGGTTTTTTAGTTGCCCTGGCTACAAAGAAACTGTCTAAAACAGCTACTGGGTTAAGCTTCAGAGAGTGTGTGTGTGCATGCATGTGTGCGTGTGAGAGAGACACTACATTCATGGTCAGTCCACCACAGTTTTCTCACTAACCTAATCACATATTCTTTTCGCACAAAAAATCTTGAGTGTAAACAAACGGCAGATTTCAACAAAAATAAAGTAACCCTGAACTCAAACACATGACTTAATTTCCATGTTTTCCAACACAACACAAAAGATTTTGTCACTTAAAACGTCAATAAGAAAGATATATACATTGAGCATTACACATCTCAGGTTGAGTCTTTGCAGAAATATCCAGAATTACAGAATTATGTGCTTATTTTAACACAACACTGTTTGCTTGATCGCTTTTGTCAGTGTGGATTCAAAAATACACAGATATTCGATTCAACACTGTCATCCAGGGACTGACAAACGCTCACTGCTCACAGTGTTCACATTGTTCTGATCCCTTCTCTTCTTTCCCACCCTGCGCTCTCTCTTTCCTGCAAACTCTCCGTTTCTGAGTTAATCAGAGGCAATGCTTGTTCCACACATTACATAACCATTCACTGAGCTGGAGACTGATACAGTGGGATACAGCTTGCAGTGTGACAAGCTTAGTCTCACTCATACAAGCAGCCAAATTTGAGTTACAGGAGCTCTTTTTCAGACACACCACATCACACACACCATACAAATGCACCCGCATGTAGCCAGTACCTTTTGTTGAGCCAACAATTCTGTTTGCTCAGGTTTCAGTGGCCACAAAAAAATAAAAAACACAGCACACAGCACCTCAGCACAAAATCCACTCTTCACCTGGCCTTGTTGCTACTTACTCAGGTTTCCTTTGCTCTCATTCCCTGAATGCTGACTAACACACTATAGTGAATAAGCCAATCAACAGACATGACCATAAAATACACAACTCAAGACATACTACATGATGATCCTGCACAGACAAACTGGGAGCTAACCTACAGCTAGAGGAGATTTAGAAAATGTTTTGAGGATGCAGGATAAACTTTAAAAGGATAAAGAAATTGCTCCTGCAACACTGATATTTTATGAACACAAACAAGATCTGGGATCGATGATTTTGAGCTGTGGTTCACAATATGGGAATAGAGCCAAATAAAGTAGTTATTACAGACTTTATTGACTGGTTCTATACACATGCTTTCTTTAGCCAGTAAGGAGTCTTGTTTAATGATTTTTAACATACTCTTCCTCCAAGAACACTTCTAGTTGTAACATTTTTCAACTGTCAGCAATACAGGGCGACCCCAATGCTTAACAGTTACAAGGTTTCTTTTCATGAAATGCTTCTCTTTTTGCCCTAAAATATTCCTTTTGGAAACATGTCTCTGGTTTATCTAGATATTGCTTTGTATACATCAGATATTGACTTTTTATGAGAAGGTTGCAAGTGAGATATTCCTTCTGATGGCTCTTCCACGCAGACGATGATTGTGCAAGCAATACTGCAGAGCAGAACGGTGCACTGTGTCTCCTGTGTCAGCTAAACCTTCCTGTAAGTCCTTCCTGTCAATTGAGGGTTTTGCTTTGGTTTTCTACCCAGCATAACACAACTTTTTCTGAACGTTTTCTTGGTATTGTTTTGACTTCCACGGTTTCTTAATGACATTTCAGACAAGTTCGGACAAATTGTGAGCTGCTATCAGTTTGATATCTTTTGATAGCCTTCTTTTGCTTTGTAGGCCTCAGTTAGATTCATTTTCAGATACCAAGTCTGTCCCTTAGAGAAGCCTAAGATTGCAGAGTCTGACCTTAGTATCAGGTCTGAAGATCCTGAAGATTATTTCTCTCGCTCTGGAGTTGTAAATCGTAATGACGATTCATTACCTGCCAAAAACGTCCTAATGACTCAATAAAGGCACAAAGAGCCAATTAAGTTACCAACTTTAAGTGTTTTTTTATTGACACATAGTAATTACTACATTTATGAAATATGAGATAAGCAAATACCCATTAAATACCATAAGCACATACCCATTAAATAAATGTGTTTTTCTAAATTCCTTTCCTGCAGTGGATCAGTCAAATATTTTAATTGGCCAGCGGTGCAATAATTTTGCATTCAACTGTATATTTTCCTACTGTAATAATATATAAATGATTATCGTATTTATATTCAAAATAAATTCTCTCCTATCATAGAGGTTTTTACTCAGTAATGGGTTCCTGGCTGCAAAATATTTGATAACCTTTGAGCCAGGTAATAAAACACAACACTATTTCTGTTACAACATTGTGTAAGAACCAATGATATGTAAAAAAAACAAACAAAAAAAAAACAAAAAAAACACAGTACTGCAGATGATGACATGCCACTAAATCTGATGACTAAACTAACATCACACTTATGTGATTTGTCTTAAAGGGAGGCAAAATTACACAATCCAGTCTCAAAGTTCACTGTGTCATTTGTTTGTCACTGATTAAATTATATTCCTGTTATTTATGATCAAGCTTCTGTCCATTATGGTACAGAATATTATGGTAATGACGAATATTGACATTTACTTGTCAGGAGGTGATGATGCTACATTCACGTGCTCCTTAGCTTTAGGTTTTCAGTAACATAATGTATCTGTCACTGGTAAAATAATGATCCATCTTCGCCAACGTAATGGGTGAAAAGATAAAGGTAATTACCAAAGTTACACAATTTGGATACGAGGATAGGAACAAAGATGTTCAGCGCAGTCACCCTAAATGGAGTGTAATTCACGGAGCATGTGAACGCAGCATTACATTATATCAACAAGTTAACTGTTTCTCATTGAACGTGCATCAGAGTAACAGGTTAATTATGACCAGGTTAATGTTGTACAAATCTTACCTGCACATGTCGGCGAAAGCCAGGAAATTGAGTTTCTTCGCCTTCTTCTCGCTGAGCCAGTAGCCCACACGTTTTCCACGCAAAAACGTCTGCATGTCTCTCCGTTCAGACGTGACCAGTGACTCAGTGTTAGCGCTCTGGAGACTACAGGAAACTGTTCTCTTACACACGACCCTGTCAGGACAAAACAAAGGCTGTAGGATGACATACAGGTATATAGAGAAAGCGTCCTAAGTGACGTTTAAATAACTCTTTCCGAGTTCAACACGAACACGAGTGACGTGATGATGCTTCAGTTTAAACACTAACGTTAATATCGCTAATTCAAATGACCACGAAATTGTCAGGATTAAATCATTACGATGGCACAATTAAAGCCCTAAATACGTAACGTGACGCACCGTCTATCATTTCGGTTGTTATAAAGTACATTTCTCTAATGTTTTCTGGTTTACTTGTTTCCTTTCCCTCTTGCCGTTGGATCTGAGTGACACGTAGCTTAGCTTTAGCTAGCGGCAACAAAATAAAGCGTCGCTTAGTTTCAGCTCCGAGACCGTTTAATTCGTGATGTGACGTTAAATGGCTTTAGAAAATAACACATCGTTCTGTTTTACAGGTTGGTTTACATTCCGCTGGCCCACATTTGCAACATAAAGCAGCCAAACTTGTCCAGTTACCTAGCTAGTTAGCGAAGACATCACCAGTTCCATCGGATAAAGATGCCGGTTAGCTAGCTGGAAGTGTGCCCGTGAGTGTGCGCGTGATTCTTCATGATCTTTCCACGCTGAAGGTCGTAAACAAATCAGGCGCGTGCAGACAATATACAGAAAAATGAAGTATGAAGTCCAGTCGCGCTAAAATTGCGAAGTGAAGCGCTGGGCTGATCACACCCTCGTGACGTAGGTACGGCCTCATTTAGTCATACAGCCAGCGCGTTCTACACACACACACATAACACACACATAACACACACACATAACACACAAACACACACAGCGCCTCCTGCTGGCCATCATATGAACTTCTAACACCTTGTTTTCATGATCAATTGTTCATATTCATCGGATTCATTTTGCACTTTCGTTTGCATTTTGTTGTTTTATGTTTAATCAAGCCACAGAAACCTCCACAAACCTTTTTAAATGTTTTCCCGCATGCAGTCATTGTTAACGTTTAGAAACTTGAAGAGGGAATTCTGATGTGAAAAGATTGTTCTTAGCCCAAAATGAAATTTCTTTTACCTGCAAATTTAATGATATATCCATCGACAATATTACACGTGTGTATTGTAGCAATAGCTAATTCAGCAAATAGTTAATTCTATTGCTTTTGCTATACACTTACAAATTCAACTTTCATTTACTGATATTTACATCTGTGTATTAAACCATTTATAACATAGCACCTTTGGTTATATCATATTGTTAGGTGAGAAAAGTATAGGAACAGTTATTACAATTTTTACAAGTGCTATGAAACAAAATAAGTATAATTTAGTTAGATTTATAACTAAATTAAACTTATTTTGTTTCATAGCACTTCTAAGAATTGTATCAAGTCAGGGACTCAATTATATCACCAAATGGTTGCATTCCTCCTTTGTGATGCTTTGTGATTATCCTGCAGCTACTTTCAGTTGTTCATTTCAGGGGTTTCTTCCTTTAGTCTCCTCTATAAAGGAGGTAAAATGCTGCTTAGCTGGGTTTAGGTCTAGTTAGTGTCTTGAACAATCTAAAACACTTTTCCCTATAGAAGTCCTTTGTAGTGTTGGCGGTGTGTATTTGTCATTGTCTTGTTCCATGATGAAGTTCCTCCCAATTAGATAGGATGTTCATTCTGCTGCTAGCATCATGAGTTACATCATCAATAAAGATTAGTGAGCCTGTTAAAGATGTAGCCAAGTAATGACACTAAACCACCATGTTTTACAGATGAGCTCATATGTTCGGGATCATGAGCAGACTTATGAGTCTTACTGCTGATGAGTGGTATGGCCTCTACATTTCTGCTCTTGAAGTCTGCTTCAACCAGTGGATTGTGATACCTTCACCCCATCCTGTGGATGATGTTGTCACTGACTGTTGTTTTCTTCAAAGCTTTCGCAATGTATGTCATCCACTGATGTGTCCCTCTCCAACCTGTTCAATGTCTGTTATTAATACACCAATGTTTCTTTCTTTTTTCCATGACATTCTATTGTTTGTACAGTGGCTCTCTTCTTTCTGCCCACTTTTCATTTCTCAAGAAGTGAAAGCACAGATTCTGGTCCATCATCTTATATTCATAGTTTGGGGAAAAAAGAAGAAAAGGAGAAAAAACATGTGCTTGTTGTTCCAAATACTTGGAAGGCACGATATACCTTTAAGCAGATATTCATACTAATGTTAGAATAGTGTACTAGTATTAGCCTGATGCTTTTGCCAATCAGCCTTTAATAGATCCTCTTTATGGACACCCATACTGTGAGCCATAAAAAAAATTGAAATACAACAGAATCCATAAATAATAAAATTACTCCTGTTGAAGTTTTCCTCTACTCTTTTTTCCCCCTTCCTATTTTTTTTAATATTTTAACTTTCCCCTAATTTTTCAGTGAGGCAGCATGAGGTTTATTAATTTTTTAAATGTAAAAATAAAATACTGAGATGACATCATATTAGCCACCAGACAGATGTTTATTGTTGATATGTTTGTACACTGAAGCCCAGGTGATACACTGTTACAAGGTAAAAAAAATGCAAATGCACAAGACAAGAAGTTCAAGAAATACACTGTACAACATAAAAATATATACTTTTCATAATTTTTGGAATAATCTGTACAACTGTTTAAAAATGTATTTACAGACACTTAATGCATTGTCAGGAAGATAATTTACAGTGGATGAAGCAAAAAATGGAAGTGCTTTTGACTGCTTTTCACCATGCACGGTTATCAGAGAATGGGCTCCACCTTTTCTGTGCAAGAGCAGCTGCTCAGCAACGTGCAGCAGGACTTGCCAAAAGGCTCAGGATGGATGAAAGGCAATGTAGCTTTTGCTTAACCAACTCGGGTAACTTCTCATTCTCCTTGTACCTGAGATGGATTAATCAGGGTAAGAGATAAAAAAAGAGTCAGGTATAAGCAATGCTTTTTTAAAATTATTATTATTATTATTATTAATAATAATAATAATATTATCGTTGTAGTTGTTATTACTCTTATTAATATGTTTTTATAGAAGTGCTTTACCGGGTCATGTGTCCTTCAGGAGAGGTAAATGTGATGCACGAGACTCCTGCCTGGACCATCAGCTGGGATCCATCATTAAACTGAACCCATACTTCTCCACTTGTTAGCTAAAAATCAAATAATTTGAAATGATAATTTTTTTTTTTTTAAATAACCACTTAAAGCTATGGAGTGATGATGATCTAACAAGCGGTGTTCTGTGCTTCTTTATGATTAAAGAGACACAACAAGAGCAATATCTTACCTGAGAGGCCCAGCCGATGTCAGGGACAAAGATGGACTTGAGCACTTTTCCTGCACTGATGCTACATCCATCTTTTGCTGACAGCGGCGAGCCGCCTTTAGCCAAACTGGTTGTTGTAAAATCAGACCCACTGTAGGAAATCATCTAGTTATGTAAAAAAAAAAAAAAGAAAAAGAAAAAGTATATTACCTTACGTTTCGAATATACACACAAATGCATCATGAACATACGATGAACATGTGTCTTACAGAAGGGGTGATGTGGGGTTGGTGAGGTGGACTCAGGCACACCTGTGCAACCTCGACAGGAGCTGTAGGAGCCTGATCAGGGGCACGCTGGTCCACTGGGCAGGAGGCAGCAGAGGTAGTGGGTCTCCTGACAAACACACATGAAACAAATATATCCAAGGGTGAGACTTAAACTTCAGAAGGGACACTAAAATACAGTGGTCCTTCTCGACAGGAAATGCTTAAGACACCCATCTTGGAGTATGACAAGGACTGAAGACTGACCTGCCAATAGTTATGGGGAAGAATGGAGTAGCTCCAGCACTACGCTGCTCCTCAGCACTAATGGCAGCCTCCAGAGACAGACACATCCTGTGCCCCTGTCACAAATACCAGCATACCAAACTTACTCTACAGCTACTGTGGTTTTTAAATCCTATCTACTGTGGACCTTATAATATTTAATGACCTAAAATCAATAAGGATTAAGTATTTAGCAGAGCAGTACCTCATCTGTGAGCTCCATGTAGCGTCTGCACTCAGGGCTTACGCTGCCACTCAAACCGACATCACCTTTAACTGTGTATGACTTGCCACTTTTCTCAACCACTCGCACCTGATCACTTGTCTTATGGGTTTTTGCCCCTAAAAAGGAGAAGAAATAATGAGGACAGAGTAGACACAGAGACTCATAATCATAAATAATTGCCAAACTAGTCTTCTTTAAATGAGACAAATGTTTTGCCATAAGGTTGAATTGCACATGTATCATAAAAGGTCTAATTACAACTCAAAAATAAAGATGTTTATAAATATATATGGACAGTTGTGCTCAGAATTTTGCATACCTTGGGAGAATTTGCAAGATGTGTACCATTTTTTAAAGAAAATATAAGTGAGAAGGCAAAACAAATTAATTGTATTTCTTATAGGACTCATAAGATAATATGTAAGGCATAACAGGATAAAACAATCATCAAACAAAATATAACAAAAAAGAAAATAAGGAAATAATTCCTGTTCAATAATTTGCATACCTTTAATTCTTAATATCGTGTATTACCCCCTTTAGCTTCAATGATGGTATGTAGTCTTTTGTAATAATTGTGCATGAGGTCCTTAAATCTCTCAGGTGGTTTAGCCGCACAGTCTTCTTGAAAAAAATTCCTCCAGTTCCTGTACATTTTTTGGTTGTCTTGCACAAA
This sequence comes from Tachysurus vachellii, assembly GCF_030014155.1. Taxonomy (NCBI): domain Eukaryota; kingdom Metazoa; phylum Chordata; class Actinopteri; order Siluriformes; family Bagridae; genus Tachysurus; species Tachysurus vachellii. The sequence continues at coordinate 15,944,030 of NC_083469.1, forward strand.
CTGCACTTTTGAGATCTCCCCAAAATGGCTCAATAATACTGAGGTCAGGAGACTGTGATGGTCACTCCAGAACCTTCAACTTTTTCTGCGGTAGCCATTGGAGGGTCAACCTTGCTTTGCGCTTTGTATCATTGTCATGTTGGAACATCCAAGAGCATCCTATGCACAGCTTTCATGCTGTAGAATGCACATTGTCTGCCAGTATTTTCTGACAAAATGCTGCACTAAACTTGTCATCAATTTTTACAAAATTCCCTTTGCCACTGGAGCTCACACAGCCCTAAAACATAAGCGATCCACCACCATGCTTTACAGTAGGGATGGTGTACTTTTCACCGTAAGCCTTGTTGACTCCTCTCCAAAAAGTGTTTATGGCTATAATGTTCAATTTTGGTCTCATCACTCCAAACACTCCAGAAGCAGTGAGGCTTCTCTAGTTGCTGTCTGGCATACTGAAGATGGGCCTTTTTGTGGCATGGGCGCAGAAACGGCTTTCTCCTGGCAAAAGGTCATTTGTGTTCAAGTACCTCCTTATTGTGCTCCTTGAAACACCACCTTTTTACAGAGCAGCCTGTATTCCTCTCGAAGTTCTTCTGGCAGTAGTGGGTGAAATCTTTTTACCTGACTGTGGCTTAGTATCAACAGAACCTCTTCTTTTCCACCTCTTTATCAGAGTTTGTACAGTACTGACTGGCATTTTCAAGTGTTAAGATGTCTTTTTTAATCCGTTTCCTGCTTTATAAGTTAAACTACATTATTACACAGGTAGATTGGCAGTTTTTGTCTTCTCCATGGTGCAGTATCCAGCCAATCAGTGCATCACCTCATGAGCTGAGAAACTCACTGACTATTTATACACAGACACTAATTACAATTACAATGAGTCACATGTTCGGAAACTTCCCATTAATAGCCATTTAAACATCTGGGTGTCAACCTGTGAGTTTATAATGTGGCAAAACATTTAAACTTTTGATCAGGGTTGTTTAGGTGATTTCAGTTATTATTAGGTTTTAAAAAAAGGAGTCAAACAACTATGTGATAATTACTGACTTCATGTGATCACTATCCTTAAATAAAAAAAAAAAATATTTTGCATTATCAGTCATATTTCAGGGTATATATTTCATATTTCAGGCAAACTTTTGAGCACAACTGTACATCCATGCCATCGATACAGTATTAAAATTAACTACATGTGTAACAAAAGAGTAAAATTTGACCTTACAATACCCACCATCATAGAAGCACATTTCCAGGTCTGCAGTGGGAGAGTTTTCCATCAACATGCACTTGGCAAACTTGGTGTACAAGGTTACTTTTGGAGTCTTTGATTTCACCAACTGAACAAACTTGGTGGCATACTGATACTTCTTCCAGTACTTCTCTAAAATTATAAAACAATTCATACATAAAATAAATTAATTCCCTGTTTATGAGGACATATACTCAGTAGGGGTGTAACTATATTAAAAATCGAACCAAAAATATTCTCATGGTGTATCGCGGTATTCTCACGCCCCCTGCTGCCCAATGTTGAGGTTGACGTCACTTTGCCTTATACAAAACTAATTTTCCTTCCTTGACATTTGATTAAATAGTAACAACTACTAAGAGCTGTACTTTGTTCTAAATATTATGTTTTAAAGTTGCAATATTCTATTCTGTTAAGACCTAAACAATCCCGTGACATAAGACCTAACATAACAAAACCGTGACATAAGACCTAAACATAACGCTAAAAAATGTCGTAAATGCAGATGAAGCAGCTGTTTTTTTACCAAACAGACGATGTTTTGCACACACCGTTAATCTGGTGTGTGTTTTGGTAATGATGGTGCTTTTGAAGAAAAAAAGACTAAAAACTTAATTGAACATTCCAACGGTATGTTAAAGTGAGTGGACAAACCACTGTTTATATCTGACTAGTCTGCATTGGATGTATTTATTTCATTTTAATTTACTCACACTGACTGCACTACAGAGAATTGTGAATACAATGTATAAGTTAATAAAGATAAAGTTCAATCATTGTTGTTTTTATTATTAAGTTAAAAGTGAATCTAGTGTTTTTAGCATTGCTAAAATTGCTATGTACCCTGCTCCCACGGTAAACATAAAAGAACCGAACCGTATCTCCAAAACCGTGAACCGAACTGAACCAAACAGTGGCATTGGTTACACCCCTAATACTCAGAATAGCTGAACTTCTTTAAACAACATACAACAGCAACCATATTTATAAATTCAGAATCCTGTTATGTCTTCAAGTTAGTACCTGGCAAATCTTCATAGCTGCATATAAAAATGTCTTCTGGTGGAGAGGGAGGATGATCGAGCACTGGGAAACCTTTCCCCTGATTGGGCTGGTACACAGTCACCTTTAAAGGTAGACAAATCATACTCAAATCACTGAGTTGTATTTTATATAATGTCTTCTATTTTTACTATTTAAAAAAATTGAGCAAATAAACTAATGAATGAGTGGTTCCTTTACCATGGAGCCATCAGAGGATATCCTCAGTACTTCCTTGACTCTCTCTTGAGCACCTTGGCCTTTCAGAAGCTCCATACACACCTCTCCCGTATGTAAGATACTCACCTAAAGCGGAAACATTTTAGAATATTATGCACATTCAGCCCCAAAATAATTCAGTACAAAATTCATCCATGCTGGTCCAATAATACAAAACACTTCCACTAAACACTTCCAGGAGGAGATGTTAATAACCTTAAAGTAATCTCACTCACCACAGCATTTTTGGTCTTCTGTCGAATGGGCTTCAGTCTGACTGCACAGAGAGGAGGAAACAGTGGACTCTTCCTTTCCTTTCCTTCATTAGCATTGCTCTTGCACAGAGGAGCAGTTTGGACATCTACATAGCCCTGAGGTGCTGAGAAGTGGCTCAATCCAAACCCATCATTTCTACAGGGACCAGGGTCACTGTGAGAAGAGGACTGCTGGTATAACTGAGGAGGAAGGCCACTTGTTGCTCTCACTGTTTGTCGTTCACTGCAGGAAGGCAGAGCCCCAACCACCTCCCGCTCGGAATGAAAACTACCACTGCTGCTGTAAGTGCTGACATCTGCTGGTCTCTTGAAAGAACCTTACAGTTAAAAAAACAAGTAAAAGAGAAAGTAAATGATTAATGTTATGTTTGATAATCATTGTATTACTTTTATTTAAAAAAAGAATACATTTGGGGGGGATAAGTAAAATACCATCTGTGCTGAACCATGGCTGTGTGCCAGATTCTGCTGTCTGTAATCTGACTGGATGCATCGGAGCAGAAAAGGAGGACCCAGAGCTGTAAGAGGTAAATAGCTAATTACTTTAATAGTATAATAAGACTTTAATAACATACTTCAACAAAACGTTTGACACTGAACAGATTCAATACAACACAGGATCAAATTACAAGATTTGTAGCCAATACCAGTTAAACTTGAACTAATCTCTTACCTTGCAGACTGTTTGACAGGTGGAGAGGGTAGGCGTTTATGTTCAGCATAGCCAGTGCCATTGTCCTGATAGCTGGAGGTTGGTGGGAAAATGCGACCAGGTCCCGGAAGCACCTCCTCTGAGTGGCACCGCTCCATCCCCACTTCCTGCCTAGCATGGCTATAACCAGCACCAGAGCGATCAGAGGAATGTGCCCGTCTCAAGTATCGAGAATGAGGCCTTCCACTGACAGGATCTCCAGGAACCCTTAGACTGGCTGGTGCATGTGGGCAGTCCTGCTCTCCTTTAAAGCTAGAGCTGGTGGAATGCAGTGACACCATGCGGTTGGGTAAGGCCTGCCCAATCACCTGCCTAGTTTTCCTATGCAGTCGACTGCTGCTGCTGTTGGTACCATTGGACGATGTTGATATTGTCGCTATGCCACTGTCCATGGAGCCTCCATCACTACCCCCAGAGTCTTTGTTTGTGGTAGATCCACTCTGTGTCATGAAAGGGTGGTCTAGCACTGCTGACAGGCTGGGCCTCAGAGCAGGGTTTTTCTGCAGCAGCACCCGAATAAGATCCTGAGCTTCAGCTGACACATGAGTGGGCATTTTGTACTCCCCTAAAACCACTTTATTTAGTGTGTGTTTGACAGTGTCTGTGTCAAAGGGGGGCCTGCCCATTAGAAATGCATAGAACATACAGCCCAGAGACCAGACATCTGACTCCAGCCCGTGGGCACTCCGGGTGGCCACCTCGGGAGAGATGTAGTTGGGAGTGCCACACATGGTGAAGTGCTTCTCATTAGGCAGCTTGAGCTGCGTGGCCAAGCCAAAATCAGCAATTTTAATGTTCATGTTACTGGTGAGAAGCAGGTTTGACAGAGTAAGGTCTCTGTGCATAATACCATGAGTGTGCAGATACAGCATGCCCTTTACAATCTGGTGCATGAAGTGTCTCACTGTTGGAAGAGAGTCATTCAGAGGGTAGTAACTCCCAGCCCAGGTTAATGCTTAAAATAATTAAAAAGAAATAAACATGACATTTACCCACCCAGTTGAAAAAAAAATAAAAAATAAAAAATTACCTTCTTCTTCTGTGAAAGGCTTCTTCCTCTCTTTCAGATAACGGCTCATTTCTCCGTTATGACACATTTCCAGCACCAGATACACATAATTGCTGTCTTCAAAGTAATTGTACAGCTTCAAGAAAGAAATACAACCGGCGGAGTGGTCAACAGAGGTTTAAGAAAAATGAAAAACTAGCAAGCAAAATCTTAGGATTTTATATATACACACACTATATATATATAGTATAGTATATGTATATATGTGATGACTAAGCTGTGATTTATCTGTAATTCACAGCTCAACTGACACCACCACAACACAGCACACTAACAAGTCCCTGAGGGGGAACTGTAACTCACCTCCAGTATTGAGGGGTGTTTTAACCGACACTGGATCTCCACCTCGTTAATGACACGTTGCACCATGCCAGCTTTGTGCATGGCTTTCTTATCAATCTGCGGTAACACACGGGGTACAGTGCACAATTACACAGAGCATATGTCACACGTAACCTCACATCTGCTCAAAACAAAAACACTCATACAAAAAAGCAGCAGGGACAATCTTACCATTTTGATGGCTACTTCCAAGCCTGTGTTGACAGATTTGGCTCTGTAGACGCAGGCAAAGGATCCCTTACCGAGCAAGGTGAGAACTTTAAAGTCCTGAAAATCAAAGTTAGATGTGAATAACACTCAGTTCTGACCTGCAGTGTGTGTGAAGGGTTAATAACAAAGAATCCCCTGAAATCCTTCTCTCTACAGAACAAGTCCAAAGCGTTTATTTGCCACTACCTCGATCTGAAGATCTTCGGACGACGTGAGGATTTTATCATTTACAGCACATCTTGCGTTGTTAGTTAAATCCTGCATTAAAGACCGAATCGCGTCAAACATCTTTTCTAAAATGTAACAGGTTTTAATATCCTGTCGAGAATGATTTCCGACGTGATCAGTGATCAGGTCCCTCCGTCTGTGTCTCTGTGTGTGTGTCTCTGTGTGTGTGTCTCTGTGTGTGTGTCCTGCTCTGTTAGCGTCCCTGGATACCTGCACCTGACAATGACATTTACTAAACCGACATCACAGTGAATCCCGGCTTCATTCCCGCTAATTTACTTTCACAGGACGCCATCGCACGTCTCCTAGCAACCGAACACGTCCCAATTCTCCAAACACAAACCGTCTCCGTAAACACAGGTGATTAAAGCTCGACCTTTTACACGTTTAATCTCACAACCTCTCCTCTCGTCACTCACTTCAAACTGCTAGCTCGCTAGCACATACTTATATATATACGAACTAACTCGATTACTCAAAACTACACACAGTAAAAACCGCATTAAACACGAAATAGTGTAACATCTCGAATTTTAGTCGGGACTAGTTCAGCTAAGGAGAGCCACATGAGTAAGTATTTTGATATGTAGCTATATGAACTAGCTTAGCTAACTCCACAACTTACCTCAATTTTATCGCCGATAGAGACGCTCATTTTTACTCCTTTGGGCTCTTCACTCGACAATATTCTTTAGGTACGATAATGAAAATCTTTTTCATTTCATGGAGCTTGGGCCTCTGTCGCCTGAAGTGTTAAAAACACGTTTAAATGTCGTAGTTTTGCTCCGCTGCAAAATATTTTTATTTCCTCCATTTTGAAAAGTCCGCCCGTTAGAATTGTAATGACGTAGCGCGACGTCATCGGGTGGACTAACAGGTCTGCACGCGCCTACTTTAACCTGCTATAAAAGTCCCATTAACATTTAGACCTGATTCTTATTAACCGTTTTCCCCATTAAACTTAAACCCTTGACAAATAATATCAAGATTTCAGTATCAAATTTTTTTTGTTTTTGTATCCCTTCGTATGGCTAAAATTAACTGTATAGTATCCTTTTGTTTTATTGTACTACACAAAAGAAACACATTTTCTGCTGTCTGAATGTGTGGTTATTATTTCTTACATTAATTACTGAAAATCCTTTTTTTTACTTTTATTTATTTTTTTATTTATACATCAGATGCTACAATCGATTTTTTTGAATATAGTAAAATACTGCATTTGATTTTTTTTAAAAACCTTCTTTAGACCCTTACAAACATTTTATCACCACATATTATGCTTATGATGACCCAACATCAGACTAAAAGTTTACTGTGATGGACAGGAATATTATTATTATTATTATTATTATTATTATTATTATTATTATTATTATTATTATTATTAAATCCTACGTATTCACTTTTTGAAAGATTATGAAATTACTGTAGATAAGAAATTATTTAAACCCTTGATTGTCAAACCCTTAAAATATCAGTGGTCATCAAATGTGGTTAACATGTAAATATGCTGTCTGCTTCTCCTCTGAATTAACGCAAATTAACCCTGTGACACTTAAAATGACAAATCATAATAATCATTTTGACTGATTCAGGTTCAGTTTAAATAAAGAACACATCTCTACAAAGGCCAACATAACTTGGTCATAAAGACAGTTTTATTAGATGCCACCATCAAATCTTAGGATTCAATATAGGGAAATAGATGAGGTAAAGGTAAATTGAATAAATAGCACTCTATCTTCTACTTCTAAATAACAACTTGGAGCTGGAAGCATTGCATCTTCAACACTTGGACCCCTATATGCCCTTACATTTACTGATAAAGTTAACTGACTACTATATTATTTACAAGTCCTAGATAACACACCTTTGAATTTTTGAATTTCATATAGAAATATATTCTCTCTCTCTATTCTATATATATATATGTGTGTGTGTGTGTGTGTGTGTGTGTGTGTGCGATATTAAACCTTAAAAATAATCAAGAAGCAATTTACATTTCCCCAAATATGGTGCTGTGCAATTAAAGTGACCTCTTGACACTACCAAGACTTGGGATTGATTAGCTATAACATTGCCTTAACTTATTCTTGGTCAGAGTGGCAGCATTCTTTGATTGTTAAGCTAATTCTAATTTATTTGAGTCTATCAATGGATGTGTCAGCCTGGACTTGCTTATAAACGTAACTGTAACATTCAAAGGATGACCTGACTCCAAAAAGAAATGAAAAGAACTTAAAACCGAACCATGAATAAGACTTTAACAAGCAGAGGTGCAAACTACAACCAGCAGAGTTGTGGACAGAGAGAGAGACTGGTACTGGCTACAAGTTGGAAGTCAGTTGCATGGGTCTGACAGTCTTCTATGAGAATGGGATCAGGGCTGAAAATGCAGTTCAGTTAATTTCCATGTCTCCATGGTTCTTAGTCTGCTGGTTGCCATCAGCGCCATGTCCTACTGTGGGACCGTTGTGAGCTCTGTTATCCTCTGCTGACTCCTCTACTTCGGGTTTAGGTCTGTTTACCACAGGACTGCAAATCTCCTCCATTTCCTGCAGGTAAAAAAAGACATGCAGGATATCGAGTCTATGACTACACAGGGCTTATGATAACTTTTTTTTTTTGCACCTGATACAGTTTCACTCACCCGAATCTTCTGTATTATCTCTGCTACTTTTACTGCAGGATCCTGAGCAATGCTGAGTTTACTCTGAGCCAGCATCTTGCTGTTCATCCAGCTCATGACCTCATTCACACTCTTTTCCACAGTGCTCATCTCCTCAGTGCTCAGGTGTTGATAACGTTCATCCTAAGTGTCAAATAATATTCTACTGTTATACTAAATACATAATGACACCCATATCTTTAATCACCCATGACAGTAATTAAAGCTAATGGTAAAAAAAAACTGACTGCAGTGATTTCTTTTTAAATATGTCATTACCTATATACATTTAATCCCAGAACTACAATACCTCACAGTACATACTTGTTGTATATAAATAAAAGATACTAATAATAAGGGGTGTACATAGATCTACAGAGAGCATAACCTAAACAAGACCGACTTAGCAGGCTATGGATAATTAAAATGATTATCATTGTGAAAGTAATTAGGCCAGTCCCAGCAGTGCAGTGATCTTTAGAAAATTCATTATAAAATGCTTTAAAGGGAGGTGGTAAACTTTTCCCAGAAGAATAATACCATAACAGCTCGTTGGTAATACATGCTAGATTCAGGAGCAAAAAAACAGATTTTCATTGTAACAGTTTGAACACAATAAGTTTGAACACAATTGCTCCTTAAAGTTCTATTTTGTAATAATAAGGAAGCTATTACCAATATGAAATCACACATAAACACATGTATGCAGTGACCAAGACAAACTATACTTAATAGCATTCCTGCTAGTCTGTATGCATTAAGATTACAAGCAATTACTTTAGCAATATCAGCTGCTCAACAGCTTAGCATGGATCTAAGGATGCTTCTTTACCTTTTGCTTATATAATTCCAAGACCTTCAAGAAGAGCTGGATTTTCTTGCCTAGCTCATCAAAAGCTTGTGGTCTTTCCTCTTGCTCCCTGTATCGCTCTTCAATAGGCTCACCAAACCTCTATAACCAAAGAAATACAGAAATATCTCGACCATCTTGTCAATCAAAACATATTCACTTAATGAAACCACAAGAGAAATATAACTAAATCCAAAACAGAACAGCTGTATTGAACTAATTAAGTCTTTTTAAAAACCTATCCAGTTTGAAAACCTACTTTGAGTTCAGACAGTTTATCCAGGTAGATCTCTTTTGACTGGTCTTCTCCTTCTTCATACAGCCAGTTCTCAGTATCATCAAGCACAAGAGTGAGGCTGTTGCTCTCCTGCACGTAGCCCAAAAACCAGGGACACAATAAAGGGAACTTTGCTTTAGCCTCATTTTCATGACTGTGTATTTACTACTATATTACTTTGTAAAATATGTTGATCCATTACTCTATAACTGTTTTCTACGACCTAGAGCCACTGATTATGGATTAAAGAGCTGATTTCCTCACATCCTCTGTGATGTACTTTTCAAAGATGCCACACTGCTTGTCTCGCAGGTCATACACATACTCCTCCACAGCATTCTTGGCATCATTCCTCTCCTTCTCCAGCTTATCCTGATCTATCATATTCCGCTGAAAATGAGAGTATTAATTACAGTCACAACAATGTAATATGTCCTTGAAAACACAGTATTCTTCAACCATCACTGTAGACACAACTATAATGTATAGTACTGTCATAGTATACGATATAA